>NC_064773.1:36026783-36179283 GCF_011397635.1 Epinephelus fuscoguttatus
CCAAACTTAGGTTTTCTGGCTCCTAACATCCCTTTTGCAAACCCGCAATGATTTTTCATATACATTAACTGTTGATGAAATGTGTCAGCTGTCGGGAACTGCCCATTGGTTCGACAGCCCACTGGTTTGACACCCCATTGTTCCGACCATATTAAACTCATTGTTCTGAAGTCCGTTCCGAAATCATCATGATGCCCTGTGGTTAAGGTCTGGTTAGGTTTAGGCACAAAAACCACTTGGTTAGGGTTAGGAAAAGATCATGGTGTGGGTTAAAATGAAAAAGAAAGTGACAAACACATAAGCCGTGAGCCTGCTCCTCTTCAAGCCGGTCACAGCGCACCATACACCCGCCGCGAGCCGTTCAGCACCGCGGACAGTCGGACTAATGTCGAACCAATGGGCTGTCGAACCAATGACATGGACCCCTGCTGTCAACATCCACTGAAGCTATAACAATATCTGAATAATTGGATGGGTATCTACAGTAATAATGATACAATTGTTAAATTTAAAAAATCAGCAAGTAACATATTGGTTCCAGTAATGCAGTGATCTAATCCAATCTGACTGTGTTCAATCAAACTCTAATGAGTAATATTTGAACATGAGAGACAAAAGTCCATCTTGAGGGAGATTCTCTTGACTAAATGTGTAAATTGCAAATTAAGAGCTAAAGAAAGCTTAAGAATGTTTCCATCAGGCCATGCTTAGAAACTGTGGTAAGTTGTCTCTTTGTCTGTCCTATCTCCCTCATCTCTACAAAGTCTGGCATTTTCATGACATGAGTGTGTGACAGAGGTGGGTGTAGCCCTGGCTGACAGTATGGCTGCCTGTATGTTTTCATGTGTATTCTTGTCAGTAGAGAGTACCTGTGAAAGGTCTTGTGAATGAACACAACTCCCAGGTTAAAACCCCTGTGTAGGCAGTTGATCTGTCACTGTGCTGACACACAGCACAACTAACTGTATACCAACTGAGTCATAACACAACAATTGAACTTGACACTCATTAGTAGAGTTTTTTTGTGGCTGTCTGACTGCTTGCAAATGTTACTCTCACTGTTAGTGCTACTACTAGATGAAAGAGGGTTCTGCCTTCACTGAATCCTGTAGACCTGATCGAACTGTATCTCAGCAGTTTCTCACCATTATGCAGGAATACTTATGCATTTAATTGATGCCTTACCTATGTAACCTACACCATAATCTCGTCATAGCCTGACAAGCCCATCTCTAGATATGTAATTACACATTGTGGCTACGCTGACCTCCTGCTTATTTTTGTGAGCTGAAACCATTTGCCTCAGTGGAAACAAAACTTTTATTTACTTTTATTTCACAGATAAGAAAAGATAACTTGTGAAGGCAACAAAGGCCCCACAATATAGCATTTAAATTCTATGTCTGATTTATTCTGGCTGAGCAGAGAAAAACTCTGCTAGTTGCTATAGACTAATTTTTAAAATGTAAAACGTCATTGGCTTGTGCTAACTAATGTACAAATATATTATTATAAAATACAAATAGAACTGTAAATTGGTTTAAAAGTATTTATGTCTGGTACTCCCTCTGTCCAGAATACAAAAGTATGACAAACTAAAAATGACATAATAGTTTTCTATGTGTTGGTCCTGACAAGTTTTGTGACCTAATAATGCGACTGCAAGCGAGAAATGGTTAAGAACTTTACAAAATCAGGATTTTTTTTTTCCTTTATCGAGAAGCCTCCTCGCTGATCAACTTTCAAGAGGAAACAAACTTTGAATCAAACTGGAATTGACATTTATCCAAATTCAGTTAAAACTAAACTAATCATGAAGTAGTTGAGTACAAGTCTAATATTTAATCAAAAGTCACACCTGTCAGCTTTGTTGTAATTCTGTTTTGGTATGAGATCATTCTGATCCATTCATTGCTTGTGTTTTAATCCTCAATTCTGAATGAAGAGTCCATTTCTTTCTCTTTATTTTACTTCCTTTATTAAGCGAGGAGAGGAACTGTCATCACTGGTATGGGGCTCTATGATTTCAACCCAGCAATCACTCACATCTCCATGTTCAAATTGGCAGCTGCCACTAAAGTCAGATGTATTGAAACAACCCCAGATACGCATGTGACAGACTTTGCTTTTCAAAATAAGGTGTCAATGCATGGTAAATACATATCAGGCATCCAGAAAAGCAGCTCAAGCTTGCTTCCAATTTTCCCAGTGGCCACTCTTGATACTGCAGTGTAAAAATCCCTTGCAGCGCAAAAAGCATTTTCCCAGGGCGTCGGTGGCTTAGTGGTAGAGCAGGTGCCCCATGTACAAGGCTGTTGCTGCAGTGGCCCGGGTTCGACTCCAGCCTGTGGCCCTTTGCTGCATCTCGCTCTCTCTCTCTCTCTCTCTCCCCCTTCACTATTGTCTGTCCTATCCATTAAATGCTAAAAAGCCCCCAAAAATATCTTTAAAAAAAAAAAAAAGCATTTTCCCCATAGACCATCACTATAAAAGAGAGCAGACTATTCATATTAGGAAACAATATTTTGGCTGCAACTCACACAACAGAGACAAGAGCTGACAAAAGCATTTGTAATGTATTGTTGAGATAAGTGCTTTAATCGCAAAACATAGAATTCAGAGGAAAAAAAAGAAATTTGGGGGAAAATTAGTCTGAGTGGGCGGAAGTTCGCTGCATAGATCAGCCTCTCACCTCCGGTTGTGTAGCAGTTTTCAACCGTTTTCACCACGTCCTTTACTAACTTTTGTGGTGTTTGATGCAGCCATTTTTCTGCCATGGTTCGTGTCCTGTGATACTATTTTTGTGGGCGTGTTACACCAAAACCTGTTTCCCCCCAGGAATATTTTTGCAAGCACACCGTTGCTGTTCACCGCCCAGAACGATTGTGATTGGTTGAAAGAAATACAAGCAGCCAGGGCGTTTTTTTCTCCAATCTTAAAGTCAGAGTCGGCCCAGCCACACCTTTCTTTTCTTGAGAAAGGTCTGGTGAGCGAGACTAGGGGAAAATAAAATGTAATCTGGAAAATTTGGTAGGTGTCTACATAGGCACTGTTTTGTGCCTGAGCTTCAACAAAGAGGGCACTATGGCCCCACTGCACCTCTGAAAAACTGACAGTGGATCTGATCTTTTTACACTTGAAAAATCATGCAAAGTTGAGAACATTTGTCAAACCTCAGCTCTTTTACATTCAGAAAGTAGCCTACTGAATTTAAATATTCGGCAAGTACAAGAGAATAAGAAAAGTACTCAATTTTATAAACGACAAAACTTGGTTAGTTTAAATTCCGCAGATGACATGCATGAAGCTGAGAAAAAAAAATACAAACATCCTTTATGTTGCAGCCACATAAAAACATGTTAGCATGATGCTACCGTGAATTGCATGAGCCCTTTTGCAGGACATTGTTGCTAATAAGTGGGGTAAAGCTCCTCAGGGTAAATTAGGTAAATTAAAACTACAAAACTGCCACTTCATCAAACTGTTCTGTGAGGATGCTTCCTTTATTAAACATATGCACACTTTGACCTGGAAGCCCCCCTCCCATATCTCCAGTCACATCAGCCTGACAGCAGAAAAACACAGGAATACAAACTCCACCTGTGATGTTATTGAGATTTTCCCTCGATCTTCTCCTCTTTTTTAAATCCCCACTCCTCACTGCTTTTGACATCACAGCAGCACTCATTCTGCCTTGTGTGATCATGAATAAAAAGAGGAACATGAGTCACAGACAGCAATCCCACTCACACACCACAAATACACACACAGTTGTAAGTAAGCTGACGTGCTTACGTATATGTATATATGTGTGTTCCTTTGGGGCGTTCACCTGGTTGACCTGATGATTCATTATGACAAGGCAGGGGATAATGACAGATCCGAGGTCAGGGTCTGACCCTCTGTGGTACACACATACACACACTTACACGCACATGTAAAGATAAACAGATAGAGAGTGGAGGAGCAGAGAAGGAGAAAATGTAATTACCTGCACTGTTCTGGCTGATTGACATCACTTCAGACTCCACAGATAAACAAAAAAAGCCTTAATTATAAATCGAAATCAGGTTTGTGATTGAAAAGAAAGATCAGTCAATCTTATCAACACTGTCTAAAGTTGAGGTGAAGGAAAGTCCCAGAAGCAGTCATAGTTTCTTCTCTGAATTACTACTGAGAGCATCCTCTGAAACCACACTACAAAGAATGCAAGATCTGATCTGGTTCACGCTGGCTTTTGGGTCCAGGAGAACCAATGAGCAGCAGGCAGGGTGGAGTCTAAGCGAGCCGTCAATCATATTACCCAACTTGCTGTTCCTGCAAGATGGTGCAATCTGGTATCATGACAGTGTGCAGCAAAACAAGCAGGTTACAGAGCAGCTCAGGGATGAAACCAGAGGCGCTGCTCTAACACTCCGAGGTCATCTGTCACTACATTTTGCTCTCAAGTGGCTGAAGGCAAGGGATGTCCAGTGACAAGGAAAATGAACTTGAAGAGAGTGGTGTGTTTGTATTACCGCCCCTGCCACACACCTCAAACAGGAAGTTGATACCAACACTTGAGAGATGAGAGGAAATGAGGGGAGACAGGGAATGATATGTAACTAAGGTCCCTGATCAGGCTCGAACAAGGGACAACACTTTGCCTCCACTACGTTTGTAAAATTTACATTGTCTGCAATGTGATAGCAAGCAGAGAGTGTTCTCTCTGACATCAAAGGTTAAGTGGTAAATGGACCTGCATTTGTATAGCACCTTTCTAGTCACGTGACCACTCAAAGAGTTTTTTACGCTATGTGTCACATTCACCCATTCATACACTGGTGGCTGTACAAGGTGTCATCTGCTACTCAGTTGTTTTAAAAATACACTCACACCCCAATGGAACAGCCATCAAGAGCAATTTGGGGTTCAGTATCTTGCTCAAGGATACTTTGTCATGCAGACTGGAGGAGCTGGGGATCGAACACTGATCTTCTAATTGGTGGATGACCCGCTCTACCTCTGAGCCACATCCGCCCAAGGTCAGACAGCTGGCTAATAAATAAAAAAGCCTCAGGGAGTTGTGTCAGGAAATAAAACCAAGACAAGCATTAAACCAATGTGGACATCATAAAGGGAAGAACTTGGCTGTTTCTTGCATTAAAGTTACTGTCAGGTTAGGTGTTTGAATTTCACATAGGCACTTGAATGCAGCATGAATTTACATTTGTGAATTATCTGGAACCTCTCAGTTCATTTTTGATTTCCAGCGGGCATAACTAATGGGACACAGACCAAATCACCTCTGGACACAACTGGATAGACTTACAACCAATCACAGCATCAAAATGCAACCTACATACAATCAACCAGTCAGAGGACTGAAACATGACCTACAACCAATCAGGGTATTGAAATGTGCGTTAGCCTGGTGCATTGTGCTAGACAGAGCACAGACCAGTGACACTGTTCTGTCAATCATCCTGGAAAACCAACCCCTTATTAGATAAACGTTTGCCATTGGCCTGCCCAGAATCTGGCAGGGTGGAAATTTGTTAAAGCAGGAGTTGCACGAGACACATCTGCCAGAGCACATAAAATTCACAGATTCACGGTTTAACAACGGTGCTGAATTTTTGCCAGTATTGATGTTTTAGAGTTTTCAAAAAAATGCTAACATATGTGCTGGGTTGTGCAGTTGATAAGTTCTCTAAAAAGACTTCTGTTAATTATGAGGACATAAACAGCACTTGACAAAAAGTCAATCAAATTCACCCTTCGCTTAGGCCCGCCCCCCTTAGTTACTGCTGCTAAGTCCGACAAACTTTCGGTTTTGGAGCTAGACTGGCATGGCGCCCCCACTGTCGCTAGCTGCACTCCCTGGAGAAATACTCTCAAATTTCTACAATATGCATTTGAAGGATATATTCAGGATGTCAGACTGACACAGCAACGAAATCAAGGTAACACAGTGTGTGCAGATGAACAGTGTTTAGCTTCACCCCCGTGCCGCTTCCAGCACCCAGACTGGCAGCTGGACTGTCGGGGGGCTGCGGAAGAAGTCAAACAACTTTCTTCTGCGCACAATGAGTTGACACACAGCTGGTTGAATATGAGCAAAGTTTCCCTGCTTCCCTTCACTGGTTCCTGTACAGCAGGGTCGGCTGTTTTTCACTATTATAATCATTAAAAAGCAAAAGCAGCATGTGTATACATTCAGTAGGCTATATCTTCAGTAGCTAGCTAGCTAACCCTACACTTTTCAGGGTTTGATTTTGGTTATGGAACAGGGAAGAGACGTTTATCTTTTTCCAACCTCTCCAGGTAACAAGTATCATTAATACACAACATGCCCCAGGCACAACATTCAGCTCCAAATCCACAAAACCAGCCTGAAAATGAAGGAAATCCGAAACGACTGCATTAGAGTCAATGGAGTACAGCTGTGTTATTGTCGGACCCTGGTCTGAGCCAGCCCGATGCTACGTTATTATTGGTCAGTCTGCGTCCGGGGGTGGGACTTAGTGAAGGGTCAATTGCAGGGGGGCAACAGGTCATCAGCCCCACTTGGTATCAAATAGGTGCAATCTGCTTTCATTTCAAAGACCTTGGGTATGTGTATTGATGTTTTTTCACACTCCTGGCAATTGACATCGTGAGTGTGGGGCTATCCCCTCATTGCAGCTTCTCTAGCCACTCAAAAGCCATTAAGTTTGAAATTATTCTATCAGCCGCTGTTTAAACTGTAGAATAAAAGATCAACAACAGCCAAAGACGTTTTATGTCATGTAACACTGGAAGGGCCAGAATCCCATACCTACTAGAAAGGCCGTGAGAGGTCATTTTGACCCCCAGATTCCAAACTCTATAATCTCTCATAATAGATACCCAGTAGAGAGAGTAATGCATTTATTGTGTTTGGATAACTTTTTTTTAAAAAACATTAAATGACACACATGTACATTTAGAATGATATAATATAGAATATAAAATGATTACATGTACTGTAAAATAGAAACAATAATGTCTGAAAAATGGGAGACCAGTGATGGTTGTAATAATTAACTAACTGGTTTAGCATACTGTAACCTACAAGCTTTTTGCTGTACAAATATTGGTACTCTACTCTGTATGAATTCTGTGATATTATTGATTCTTCTCAGGAGCTAGTTCAGGTTTATAAACTAATTTTCCCCTCACAAACACATACACGCACATACACCATACACCATACACGCACGCACATACACACACCCACACACACCCACACACACACACATACACACACACATACAGTCATGCACACATAAGCACACACATTCCCAAATATCACAAACTATAAATGTGCCTTCTAATTATATATGTATTTATGTATGATGTTTTCTGTACAGCCTAAATGTTTTGGCATCATTTTTGATGGAGGCTCTAAATAAGCCAAAGAGATTTTCTGTCTCTCTCTGCACTGCTTATCTTTGTCGTTCTTGTGTAAAAATAAAAAGGTTGTAAACTTTTGTTCAGGCCTCCTTCAAAGAACTTTATTTTAAAATTTAACAGCTATAACAAACATATCCAGATAGTTGTGGGTAGGCCTACTTAAAGTGTTTCAACCATCCCTGGTCTCCCCTACTGTCTCTCTCTCTCTCTCACTCACAGCAGCACAGCTCATGGTACAGAGCTCACCTGCATCAGTCGTGCGGGTCTGGGTGATCCGTCTCCGATGAGCGTTGGATCTGTAAATGAGTTAGCGGATGCTCTAGGAGTTTTGATAGTTGCCTAGCAACCAAGATGCATCTGCCACAGTGTGAAAAATGTATCAATTTATCGGCAGCAAAATCTGTGCATCTGTCATTATGACCACCTGTGGCCGAAATAATAACATTTTCAATGCCTTTCGTCCAATTTGCTTAAATGACGTTTTGAATAAATAATACAGACATTTTTTTTTACGAAAAGTCAAGAACCAGCAGCACTGTAACTTTCAGGCCTAATTCAACAAAGTTATATGACATAAATATGAAAATGGTCAAAATGACTGCATGGCCGTTCTTGTGTCAATTCAATCCTAAAAGTTATTACTCAATTACTCAGAAAACCTTAAAGTCCAGTTATGATTTGATGTAGGTCTTGTTGTATCGCCCTATTTTACTGCTGCCAATAGAAACTAAAATCACTGGAAAGATACTATCTAACAGACGCTAGACATTTATTCGTACCATTATACCATAGGCGTCATTCAGGTATGGCGAGGTATGGCAGCTGCCATACCTTGGAACCGGGAGAAAAAAAAGAGAGAGAGGTTCTGTAGTCATTACTTGAGGCGCACTGGCTGGTTGTTTTCATTATATTGCACTTAAATAGGTCAATAACATGCTCATCAGTGAATACGAGCGTTATTGAATCAAATTGTTCACCACTTCGCTCCTCCGCGAGTTTTGAGTGAGTTACCATATATTTCCAAATAGTCGCCCGGTAGCAAATAGCCGCCAGGCACCTAATAGCCACTGGGGGTTTGACCCCATTTTGCGTATTAAACGCATGTCCGATTAAACGCCCGGGCGATTATTTCCTCATTCATTGCCTCATGGCTGTCCCTCCTTCAGGGACTGTTTGCGCTTTTACGCACGGGTTGGTGGTGAAGTGGTGCACAAGACTCATGCTACGGGTGGACGGACGGACGGACAGACAGCCACGTATCTAAAACAGGTAATACATCTGGCTATCAAATATCCGTGATCACCTACACCCGCGTCCGTAAAAGCGCACACAATTCCGTGTCCTCTCACCGCGGATGCTGTGATTTGATGGCCTGGTACTCATTGTAGCCCACTCTTATAAGACCCAATAATAATAATATTAATAGTAAGTTACTGTGGACCTATATGCCATGCCTTTTAATGAAATTACCAGAAGAGTTTGCTGAAAGGGACTTCCGGTATGGTGTCAGGGCTAGCGGCAGGGTAGAAGCAGAACTCCCAGAGAGGTCTATCAATTCCCCAAATATATCCAGTTCAATACGGTTTGAAGTTTATGAATAAACATGGACGGGGATACGACAAGAAAGACGAGAGGTAAATCATCCCAGAAATCAGAGAGAAACGAGAGACAGACGGTAGGTAAAGACGACGAAGTTGAAGAGGAATACACCGCCATGGATAGCTTACAAGCTAACATCAGTGCCATATATGCGGAGATAAAAGCCATTCGGTCCGACGTCAAGACGGAGTTAAACATCTTCTAAGACACCTTCTCCAGAGACATTAAAAGAGATCTAGCAAATTTCAGAGATGATGTTAACTGCAAACTGAACGAAATTGCCACCGATCTGAAAGATACGAAGGGCAGAATGGAGGAGGCGGAGCAGCGGGTGGCGGACATAGAGGAGTGGAGCACCGAAGCTAAAGAGGTGTTAAGCCAAGTCTTTCATACCCAAGAAAACCTCCAAGCAAAACTACTCGACCTTGAAGCACGCTCGAGAAGAAACAACATACGGTTATACGGGATCCCCGAGGATTCAGAGGGAGACAACATGCAGGAGTTTATCAACAATTTCATCAAGTCGGAGTTGTCTCTCCCCGACACTGAACTTGGCATACAACGCTGCCACCGGGCACTTGGCCCCAAACCACCACAAAACGCTAACCCCCGTTATATTATGATTTATTTCCTGGAATACAAGACTAAAGAGTTGGTGCTCCGCTCTGCCTGGAATAAAAGAAAAGTTCATCTGAAAGGGAATAGAGTGTATTTTGACCAGGACTACCCCGTGGAGACGCAGAGGAAGAGGAAGGCATATGCGCCTATAAGAAAGCTGCTGAAAGAAAAGGGCCTCTGCTTCCAGACTCCACCACCGGCAAAACTCTGCGTATTTTTCGACAGTGCCCCCATCATTTATAACAGCGCAGCTGAGGCAAGGGAGGATCTGAGGAAGAGGGGCTTGATGGCGGAGAGCAGCGGTGACGAAGATCACACCACTACAGCACCTCTGGAAAAGCTGAAAAAAATCTCCTGGGAGACGGTGAACAGGAAAACGTCACGGAACCGAGATACATATCAAGAGAGAACCCGACGAAAGCTTCAGGAATACCGCCGGGACACCGGAGACACAGTCTGACCTCTCCTTAGGGTAAATTAGCATATGACTGAACTCCCCCCTGTGATAAGACTAACTTTCACAAATGAACAGACTGAAAATAATTACGTACGGGTGGAGAAACAAACTGAACGTTTATTGCTGTTTTAGTATCTGGTATTGAAACAAATAGATATTGTTACCTGATTGGGATGTTAAGTTAAAGCCCACACAGTTCAAGTAACAGACCTTAATGTGTGGGACTTTTGAAAGAAAATATTACCCTAACGAACAGGTGCACTGAATTGTATCAGTATGGATATATATCAACCTGCTCTGGGAAGGCCCTTCAAAGAACGAAGGCTTCCCTTCCCAACTGAGGTCTCATTTAAGAAAGAAACCTTAACTATGGAAGTCTTTCTGAGTGTATGTTCTTGTATTTTGTTTGATGTTACTGTACATAGTTATGTTAAAATGTTGAGGTCCCCATGGGTTTGCATTGAGATGATGTCGACAGTAGATGATGACAAATGTCCCAACAGGAATATAGAGTAATCTCACTTAATGTTAATGGGTTACAAAATCCAATAAAAAGAAGCAAGCTAATAGCCAAGATGAAAAGAGAAAATCAACACATAATTTTCTGGCAAGAAACTCACCTGGTAAGAGCTGAACACGAAAAATTGAAAAACTTGAAATACTTTTTACTCTTCTTATACTAAAAGCCACGCAAGGGGAGTTGCAATATTGATTTTGAACAAAGTGGCATTTCAGTTCTCTTCACAAATTGTTGATAAAGAGGGACGTTATGTCCTGGTGAAAGGGACTCTCGACTCTAAGGAAGTTACATTATTTAATATTTACAGACCGCCAGGACTAGACAAAATGCTAATTAAAAAAATATTCGATACAGCGTGTTGGTAGTGTAGTGGATAGTGCCGGCGCCCCATGTACAGAGGCATCGCCTCGCTGCAGCGGCCGCGGGTTCAAATCCGGCTTGCGGCCCTTTGCTGCATGTCAGTCCCCACTCTCTCTCTGTCTCCCCATTTCACTCTCCTGTCAATAAAGACAAAAAGCCCATAAAAATAATCTTTAAAAAAAAATATTCGATATAATGGCTACAGAGGTTTCTGGCACTCTTATTTGTGGAGGGGACTGGAACGTACAGCTGCATACCACCTTAGACTCCACAAACCCCACAAAAAGGATGAACCCAGAGTCAATATATGTAAGAAAAATGCTTAAAGAGATGGGTTTGATCGATATATGGAGGGAATTCAACCCCTCAGTGAAATAGTTTACTTTCTTCTCCCATCCCCATGCCGTTCACTCGAGGATTGATTATTTTTTTATGTTCAACTCAGAGAGGCATAGAATTATAGATTCCAGTATAGGGGTTAAAGATGTATCTGACCACGCTGGAGTGTATTTGAGGCTTCATTTGGATGTTCAACCCAAGAACACTGTTTGGAGACTTAATACAAGCCTTCTGAATGACCATCGATGTGAAGAATATATCAAAAAGGAAATTGCAGAATACCTGGAATTTAACAATAATGAGGACATATCACCAAGTGTTCTATGGGACGCTGTTGAAGCGGTACTGAGAGGAAAAATTATAATGTGGTCCTCAATAAAAAAAAAAAAAGAATTGCAGAAACAATTGAATGATCTGTCAAACGAATTTAGAACACTGAAACAAAAGCATGCGGAGCTAAATGAGTCCGAAGTATTAGAACAAATTAAAGTAACAAAGCAGAAATTAAATAAAATACTTGACAAACAAGTGGAGACCAAACTTAAATATATTAAACAAAGGTACTATGAAACAGGGCATAGAGCTAAAAAAAAATGCTGGCATGGAAACTGTGCAAACAACAAACTGAGAGGTCAATTTTTAAAATAAAAAATCCCAACACCAATGCAATGTGCTTTACACTAGATGAAATACAACAGTCTTTTGAAAAATACTACAAAGAATTATACTCTCAACCCAAAGCAGCAGAACTTTCAAACATAAAAAACTTCTTGGAATCACTTGATTTACCATCAATAGGTGTAGAACAAAACAAACAAGTAATACAGGAAATCACAAAAGCAGAAATATGGAGTGCCATATCCAGACTGAAAACAAACAAGGTAGCGGGAGGAGATGGTTTTCCAACAGAATGGTACAAGTCATTTAGAGACTCTCTGATACCCATTCTTCAAAAATGTTTCAACCATGTTCTTGCAGGGGGAGAGACCCCAACCCCTTGGAAACAGGCTCTAATATCTGTGATCCCAAAAACAGGTAAGGACAGGACGGACTGCAGCTCTTATAGACCTATCTCAGTTTTAAATATAGATTACACGTTATTCGCCTCAGTAATGGCAAAAAGGTTAGATAACATCATTCCTCAATTGATAGACACAGACCAAGCGGGATTTATTAAAAACAGACAGACGCAAGATAATGTAAGACGTGCTCTCTACTTGGTTGAAAACATGAATAAAAATAAGTCAAAGTCTCTGGCAATCAGCCTAGACACAGAAAAGGCTTTCGATTTAGTACGATGGGACTGCTTACATTTGGTTCTACAACGTTTTGGCTTCAGGGAGGAATTCATAGGATGTATCAAATCCTTATATCCAACAGCTCGGATTAAATTGAATGGCAGTCTATCAGGAGTAATTACTCTAGAAAGGGGTTGCCATCAAGGCTGTCCCTTAAGTCCCACCTTTTTCGCAATATTCATAGAGCCACTTGCTCAAATAATTAGGGAAGATGTTGAAATAACAGCAATCTCAATCAACGAGACTGAGCATAAAATATGTCTGTACGCAGATGACGTTTTTGTGACCCTCTCCAACCCAGAATCCAGCCTGTCTAAACTTATGTCATGCCTTGAACAGTTTGGTTTTTATTCAGGATATAAGTTGAACATACATAAAACCCAAATCCTTTCCTATAACTATTCACCAGATGAGAACATACGTAAAAAGTACAATTTTAAATGGAAAGCCAACATGATCAAATACCTCGGTATCAATATACCAAAGAAACTGATTAATATCTATAAAGAAAATTATGACACTGCTAAAAAGGAAATAAAAACTGATATGGACAGGTGGGCACCCCCAACACTAAATATGTATAATCGAATAGAGATTATAAAGATGAACGTGTTCCCACGATTGCTGTTCCTTTTTCAGTCCCTGCCAGTAGAGATACCAATGAAACAGTTCAATGAATGTAATCGATTAATTTCCAGGTTTATATGGAAAGGTCAGAAGCCTAGGGTGTGCGTTAAAACACTACAGTTAGCAAAAGAAGAGGGGGGAATGTCTCTTACCTGCTTAGAAGATTACTTCAAAGCAGCACAATTAAGATACCTAGTCTGCTGGTGCAATAATAAATATGATGCAAAATGGAAAGACATAGAATTAAGTCAGTTGGATACCCCCCTTCAATCCATACTGGGAGATAAAATGTCTAAATCCATACATTCAGATAAGTTAAGCTATTGGACCATGGCCCCCCTCAGTATTTGGTTTAAAGAATGTAAAAATCTAAAACTGGAGGGAAATACTCGTTTGTTAAGATGGGTGGCATACGATAAAGATTTTATGCCAGCGAAGCTAGATTCAAAATTTAAGCAATGGGTTTGGAAAGGCATAACATCATACTGTGTGATCTCAAACAACAGAGGCTTGGAAAGTTTTCAATATTTTAAAGACACTTACGACTTGGACAAACAGGATTATTACAGATATTTGCAGCTTAGGCATCATTTTGATAAAAATATTAAAACTACTGAGGAAATAGAATCGAGTATTATTAACATCTTTAGAGATGCTTATAAGGGTAAAACTCACAAAAGACTGGTATCAAGAATATATTCATGTTTACAATCCGCAAAGAACCATTCAACCGTATATGTTAAAACCAAATGGGAGAAGGAATCAAACATAACTCTAACAGAGGAAGAATGGTTAAATATATGCAAAATACAATCCTCCACCTCCAGCTCTGGCCAAAGGCGAGAGTTTGCTTGGAAGAACATTATTAGATTCTTTATTACTCCAAGAATAAAATATTTACAGAATGGTAGACCAGAATGTGGGATTTGCTGGAGACAATATAACAACTTAATGGCTGATCATTTCCACATATTTTGGAATTGCCCAGTGATACAAACCTATTGGCTAGAGATAGTATTACAAATAAAATTAATACTGGGTCTTGAGATCGATCATAGTTTTGGCACTATATATTTAGGTAATATACCACCCGAATTAAGTGCTCAGGACAAGTATCTTCTTAAGATATTGCTTGTAGCTAGTAAAAAATCATTGACTAAGAAATGGCTAGATAAGGACCCACCAACAATAGGAGAATGGAGAGCAGTAGTACAGGGAATGTATGACATGGAGAAACTGACCTTTTCTTTAAGACTTAACAAAGAGAAATTCCGTAGGTACTGGTCAAAATGGTCATTATACATGTAACAGGGTATTGCCTCTATTTTCATCCTTGTCCTTACACATGTGGTCTAATTGTACTACCATATTTAAATTGTTTTTATATATGCTGTATACCCAGTGAATATATAATTGTATTTTATTTTATATTTATTTATTTTTTTGTTGTACCCTGGACTGAGTTGCTCAAAGGGCTTACACTAGAGTTGCAAGCAGATCTGTAAGAAAAAGGTGACAAGACATTGGACATTTTAAATTTCTGCGAATGCCAACGATGACTGAGACTGGGATGTTTTGGACTCAATCCCCACCAAACTGATACTGGGTCCATGATTTCTTTGTACATCTCTCCATCTTTCCAGGACTACTGAGAAAAGTAACCCTTAACATTAAATGGCCCGTTTGGTTGGTATTCGGATAACTTGGGCTTTACTGGTATAATGCAATAGCACCACCCAGCGGTGAAACCTGTGTACACGAAAAAAATGGCCCACTCTAAATCTTTAGAGATTTTTGTACACGAACTCACCCCTACATTATACAGTATTTTTGCACTAAAAACATACTGGACAGGAACTGTAACCAAATAACGGCCTGGTGCAGGTCGGTGCAAAAAAAAAAAAAAAAAAAAAAAGCCTTGAGCAAATAGCCCCTGGTTCTTTTAAACACCTGGGGTCAAAATCGATTTTGTGAAATAAATGCCTGGGCTGCTATTTGGAAAAATACGTTATCTATGTGTTGTAAAAGCATTTTGCTCTGCTGCTGTAGACAGCCTGTCTAAATGATGTCTTGAAGCCTGTCTGATTGTATGTGGGTTTTTCTTCATGTCGGCATGTTAAGCTTGTATTTTCGGTCTCTGGAGACACTCCAATAAATTCGCCTATACAGTATTGTACCAAATTGGCCTTTGTTTTACTGTGTTTCATACACTGGATGCCTTGGTTATCTTCTAGAAATGAGCTTGTAATTAATTAATTTTCTTTATTTTCTGTGAAGTTAAACACATGACTAATGATAATTAAACGTCCGCTCGTTGTCCGTGGTCCTGAAATATGCGCCGAAATAGGTCCGATGTTTTCACTGCTCTCACCAAGTCATGCATTACATGCAGACATGAGATATTATGAATGTGAGAAACAGCTTCATGTCCTTTGAAACAGTTTTCAATAGCATAGTATGTACTTCTGTAGTTTTATTAAGTTCATATTTTTGAAACTCCATCATCAGTAGCTCTGTGACGTCATGTCATATTGCCATACCTTAGCTTTTGCTGAAACGACGCCCCTGCATTATACATCAAGATCAAACTGGATTACTGCCAGGGAAGCACATATTTTTCAGTTTCTGTTGCCCATTTAGTATTCTGCATGTGAAGCACACACCAGAAGCTGCGATTATTTCACTGGATGCCCGGTGTGCATTTGACCAGGTTGAATGGCAGTATATGCTGTATACACACACCCATTTAAGATACATCAGGGAACTAGACAGGGCTGCCCCCTCTCCCCATTTTTGTTTGCAGTTATGGTGGAGGCATTAGCATTTAGTATTAGAGAGAGCCCTCAAGTAACTTCAACAGAGCTTCGGGGATCCCAAAACACCTTTCCCTTTATGCAGACCATATCCTCTTGTATCTGTCAAGCCCAGAACATCAATACCTCCACTGCTCTCACTAATTACTAGTTTCAGCACATTTTCAGGATTTGTAATTAACTAAAAAAAAGAGTGAGTTAATGCCCATTTCTGCAAATGTTAATGAATATCTGCAGACCTTTCAAAAAGCCTATTTTTTTAATGCCTATATTTCTTTGGCCTGGAGAATAATTGCTATCAAGATGGTTGTAGTGCCACCATTTCTCTACTTTTTCCAGGCAATCCTGTCTTTCATCCCTCTTCCTTACGTAACAGCTGGACTCACTTATTACACCTTTCATGTGGAGTTACAAGACTACGAATCACCAAAAGACACCTAATTAAATCAAAAGATGAGGGTGGTTTTGGCCTGCCACACTTTAAGGCTTACTACTGGGCAGCTCACTTAAACATTTAATTATGGTGGACAAAGTGGCTGCCCAGTTTGGTTATCACTAGTTTGGTTATCTCTAGTCTTGTCACCAGGAATGACTCCTACAACCTAAGAATGAGTTTGCATTTTACCACTCACAGGTCCCTCGTCCCAAAGTTAATGGGCTTTTTGGCAATTTTTTTGGTTAGATGCCTAAAGTAAGAACTGTGGGTAACACAAGCTTAAAAGACTTTCACCTTTTGTTCCACAACATAAAATACATCGGTGAATACCCCACTCGTGAACTTTGAAGCTTCCACGCGTCTTTAAAAAGGCAGTCGCTAACGACTGGATAAACAAGAACTACATCACACCATGCCGCGCCACACACGCCTGTGGTTATGCTAGGTCATGCAACCGCAGTGTAGTTTGTTTATAGACTGACTTTAGCTTTTTACTTCTTGCGATTGCATTTAGACTGTAATAAACCTGAAAGTGGTATTTTATGTGTGCAGATTATCTTGCTGAATAAAATGTGTAAGAATCATAAATGTTTGTTTGCCACAGAACTTTTTTTTTTGCAATAATACAAAATCAAATGGAAAAATCCTGTTGACTTTTTAACGAGAGAACCAGGGCAATGCTGACTTCTGCATCGGCCTACAGAAAAACATAATCCCTGGAGTACTCTATAACGCCTCTCTTCTTGCCCTTATTACAAGTTACATAACAATAGTTTTGTCATTAAAAATACTCTTAAAATCTGAAAGGAAATCAAATTACACATAAAAGCACCAAATACTTATAACAGACTGGAATCTTAAGGGTATCAAAGACAAATGTGGTCTATAGCTAGATGGGAACTTTGAGCAGCTGCAGAGAGCATATGACATTAACAAATTCTCTTTGGATGTGTCAGAAATGGTTTACTTATCCGAAGAGTGTATTTGAACATTTCTCGAAAGCCTTTGAGAGGAACTAGGAATGTAACCCACTAGTTGCTGTCATAGGTGCCATAAGTGTGTTACTCTTGGCAGACCAGTATGACACTCAGGCCATTGCATTTGGTTGTGGCAAGGAAACTTATTCTACTACTGTGGAAACAAACCACACAACAACATACATCCCACCAAACATCTGACGTTGATTGGACCGCCAGATCAGGTACATATTGCGTCGGTCAGTCCAGGACCATATCTGTACGTCTACATGACCTCCGTAATAGGTTGTGCATCTGAACGTCGTACTATGTGTGTGTGTGTGTGTGTGTGTGTGTGTGTGTGTGTGTGCCTGTGTGCCTGTGTGCGTGCAGTATTAGCACAGCAGCAACAGTTGCTACCTGTTGGGTGCTCTGCGCAAGCGCGAACCCGCCAAATTTGAATTTACCTAGCTGTTATAATTTATTTTTAGCTGCCTGCAGTTGGTCGGAGTCGCAGACAGAGAGAGAGAGAGAGAGAGGTTGAATTAATCGGTAAGTAGCTATATTTAGCACATTACCTTTTATTTCATGTTAGCAATACAAATCTTTTTTACGTCTACTTTTCCTGTGTACTTTTACTGTGTTTTTTGTATTCGGCTTTACTAGATATTAGATATACCTTTTACAACCTTATTTAGAACCCTACTTTGCACATCAGAAGAACTACAGCTATGTTGGGACTGCATGGCGTGGTCCCAGGGAATTGTAGTTTTTAAAAAAGGTAAGTGTTTTTCCTAGATTTGGAAGTTGTAAATACTGAATTGAGACTACACTGTGGACTTTAAGGGGATAGTAAACACACTTGTGTAATCAGATTTTAAATATCTAATTTCTAAATGGGTGAAAATTAATTTTAGCAATTTTATTAATTTTTATTTTATTATTTTTTGGTCAGTATGGAGAAGCTGCTTTGACAGCAGCGCCACCTAGTGTTGAAATTAAATATCATACAGTGAGATAACATTTTTTCTTTGAACTTTTTCAGGGGCTGTACTGAATACATTTAAAGAGGGGACTGAGGATGCTGTCAGCAAACATGCTGGGGAACACCTTAAGCATGCTCCATCCAGAAAAACATATTAAAAATACACAAGATAACATTAAACAAACACAACACAACATTAAATATAGACAAAATAAGTTGAATTTGTGATTTGTGAGAGATTTGAATTTGTGAGCGACAACAATAAAGTGTATTTTGAATGAAATACGTTGGACTTTTGGACATGGGAAAATAGGGACAAGGGGGACATACACAACACATTAAATATACACATTACAATACGCCCAAGATAGTGGTATTTGTATGTTCTCACAATGGAAGACAACAATTGAAGGGTATTTTGAATGCTGTACTGAATATTTTCATTGGAAAACAAGGTTGTAAATGGATCATAATTTGGCCAGTATTTTAAATATTTTTGTACATAAAAATTACGTTCAAATTTGGTCCATATAAGACGTTGAGAGGACATCCATACCAAGCATTTTTGGACCACATTTTAACCTTGTACAGACGTCCTGTAGCCGTCAAAACTAAACATCCAGAAGACGTCCAAATAAGACGTAAAAACTTTCATTCTGCACCCGATGCAAATGTCATTTCTACGTCGGACCATGACGTCTAAAGGCTTGCTCAGTGGGATGTGGATAAGAGAACTGATGAATGTATTGCACTTAGAAAGGTTCTTATCTCAAGCAAGTTTCAAATCACTGCAGTATATGCTTGAAAGACCAGCACTAAATGCAGGTTGGAAATCAAAAGGTCAGCATTTAAGTGGAGTAGTAGCAATTTACAGCTAAAGTGTTAAATATGCAAAACCACTGCTATGGTCCTTTAAGGTACAGCCGCTGAACTGTGTTTGTATGTAGTGAACGTACACAAGCAAACACACACATTTGCACACACTACAAAACTCCCCTCGGACGCCGGCGTCCTCGCTCCCTCCCTCCTAAATGGTATCTCACAGGCGCACAACGTCATTAAACCATGTGATGTTTGGTATCACCGGATTCAGGAAGCTCTCGGTTTCCTGAATCCGGCATCGTTGTTCTTTTATTCCTTATGGATTTCGCACCAGAGCAGCCTAAACACATGAAGTCCAAAATCACGATGAGTGGTGACAAGTCACGTCATGCCGTTTTTTGAGGGGAAAAGTTAAAGGACTACTCGCGATCTCATGCGGAGCCGTCAGTGGACACGTAGCTGGTTTATAAAAGGTAAGAGTCTCACTCCTACCACTATTTTTGGCTGAGATATACCGCCTAGAAAGTGGGATCACAACTTTCACGTTTCATATGGCTTTATTTGGTGATATTTTATGGTGTTTCTGTGTCATAAACAACATCAGCTGTCATAATCGCACCTGATTTCAATAAGGTACGATGTTTGAAGCTGGCTGAGTGTTGTTTGATCACTGATAGTACTGTTTTGAAGTGGAGTGAGCGCTCTGTCTTTTGGAGCTCCGCCTGCTTCTTTTCATGGAAAAAACACTGTAGAATGGTCGTACTTTGAGCAATTTTCTTCAAACTTGAAACAAATGTTCATTGATAGTATGCCTACAGCCCCACAGTGTCATTTACGTGCTCAGATGAAGCCACAGACAGTTATTCATCCTGAAAATCATTTTTTATTTTATTTTAGGCAAAATCTTCAACTTTTTACTGACTTCAGAGGCCCATTACTCTGTCTCTGTATCACCTAGATTGTTTCTGACACTTTCACAATAAACTTCAGACAGTTTGCTTTCTGGCAAGACCTCATGCATGCATGTAGTCAGAGCAGTTCTGAGGCTACAGTAGTTTTAATTTGGGTATGTCATTTTAGGCGTTTTCGCTACGAAATGGGGGTTGAGTGCAAGAGGTTAAAGGGACTTCAGTGAAAGGGTGAGAATGCCCTTAAAGTTCATAAAATGCCACTTAAATAAAAAATGATGGTGCAAAACCACAATCAACAATCCCATTTACATTATTTCTATGGTGTTGCCAAAGTCCATGTTGATATGGGTGTTTTGAAGGGGAATACCAGGTGTATAGCCTGAAGCAGTAGAGTACACTGGTATGCTGCATCAACGGTTGCTAAGGGTGTGTGCTCAGCGTTGTAACTGAATGATAGACTTGGACTAAAAGCCACATCATAACCAACCTAACAGTCCACGTCATAATGGGGGTCATATCTTGATCGCTTTATGACTCGTGGAAGGTCTCGTTCATTTGATCACTTAGAACGACAGGAAGTGAGATGTCAAAAAAAAGAGATGAGCTGACAGGAAATGGTCTGAGGTTTCTCAGTTCTGTGTTCCTGAACCACGTCTCTAACTGGACCCCATTTTTCTCTCTCCTGATCAGCTTCCAGTTTTCTGTAAACAAGATAATCAGAAGAAGCCACACCAAATTTCTCATACATCACAGGTATTACATATGTCATTTAGATCCATGATTGCAAGTATGTACACCCTGGAAAGCATGGTGTCCAAAAACAAATATTTATGTTTCAGATCCATATTTTTTAAGGTCTGTTTTCAGTGCAAAGGAATAAATTCTGCACATGCATCTATTAAATTCCACACTTAAAACCTTGGTATGTATAAAGACTATAGGAAGACATTTATTCAAGTCTTTGGATCACAAACACAAACCTAAAGGAAAGAAAATATTACAGCTACTTCAATCACATGTTTACAGTAATAACAGAAAACATAGTTTTTGATGATGGATATTATTTTACTATTTATTAGTTGATGTTGTGCAATAATTTTATGTTGGGTTTACTAGTAATATTAGCTACCTAAATTTATGTGACATATGGATATCCTCTCGACTATATTTTATTCAGTAATTGTTCTATAATTATCTAGTTTTAAGCACATGTACTTAAGAAATAAATGACATAATTGTTGAATTACACTAAGTGATGAACAAGTCATAATCATATTTTGCATTCCTTGTCAAACAGGTAAATCACATTAAATTTCATTTTTAGATATGCTTTCCTTTACTGTAAAACCTTTTGTTGTACCCCAGACCTTGAAACTGTTTAAAGCTTGTAACTAATTATTATATTGCAGACCAACATTAATTCTGCCATGTTTCTCTGAAATATTAGGGGTAAAAACTGCATAAAAAATGAGTTCCTGTAAATTCCATCTCAATTTTGTAAAAACACAAACAGCTTTTGGTATCATTCTGTTGAGTAAACTGCAGAGATATGGTTTTCATGGCACAGCATTTTAATTATTAAAAAGGTATAGCAAAAAATGTATGAGAAAACTTACAGCTTTGCCATTCTAACAAAAATGATGACCCAGTAGTGTGCCTCAGGGGTCAGTTCTTGGGCTGCTATTTTGATTCTTAATTATAAAAAGGAGTTACCAAATTATGTGACTTAACAACTATGACATTATGGGGTGCCGTTTGTAAAGTGTCTCACGCTGAAAATAACATCAACATTTTGCCACATTTAGCTTCAAACAATGTTTAAAAAAGTATTGTGATTTTTTTAACGTCACCTTTTACCACATTTACAGCAATATTTGTTAACTTAGAAATATATTAAATAGTTAAATCTAAATATTAAATGTGGCACCTAAATGTTAAATGTTAAATCTAAATATTAAATCTAAATCTAAATGCTAAATCTAAATCTAAATATTAAATCTAAATCTAAATCTAAATGTTAAATCTAAATGCTAAATATAAATATAAATATAAATGTTAAATCTAAATATTAAATCTAAATCTAAATCTAAATGTTAAATCTAAATGTTTTGAGTGAAACTAAATATTTAGCTAATATGCAAATTCACACTGCCGGTCACCGGAAGTACCAAAATAAAAGCTTGAGATGGTCAGACTGTTTATAGAATCAAATAACGAATTAAAACCAACTTATCGGGGGAAATGGACACTTGAACATACATTAGTGGGATAATAACTACCTAAAATAACAAGAAACGTGTTTGGAGAAATTTTATTTGACGTGTACTTTGAGTTGTTAGTGTCTCTTCGGAGGGATTAACAACCTAAGCTAAGCTAACAACCGTCAGTTCTTAGCCCCGTTTGCAGTGTCTGTAATGACTCATTAACTCTTAAACGGTCCGTGAAAAAAATATTTTTTTCCAGCGGATGTCTTAGTTACAACATGATTGAGCTAGCAAAGCAGTTTTGTGTTGCGATGTGTGGTATTTATTCAGTTTTGGGAAATCACGATGTCTAGAAAGCACCAGTGGCCGCAGCAGCAGCAAAGCTGTCAGGACGTCATCTGTTAAATGTCTCCCATTGTCAGATACGACATTAAACTACTCCAGTTAGCTCAATCATGTTGTAACTAAGACATCTGCTGGAAAAAATATTTTCTTCACGGACCATTTAGAGTTAGTGAGTCATTACAGACACCGCTAACGTGGCTAACAGCTAACAGTTAGCCCCGCTAATCTACGATAACTATGTTATTAATTTCAGACCGTGATAGTAATGTTTGTTCAGTCATAGTGTTTATAGGCTTTACAAACACCAGATTAGTCTAAACGGTGATACAGTGACGTGAAAAACGTGAGATGTGCATATATATATGTTGCTAAACTCCGCTGGTTTTCTACCCGAAAGTATTTGTAAACAACAAGGTGATTCCCTCAGAAGGGACACTAACAACTCAACGTACACATCAAATAAAATTTCTCCAAACACGTTTCTTGTTATTTTAGGTAGTTATTATCACGCTAATGTATGTTCAAATGTCCATTTCCCCCGATAAGTTGGTTTTAATTCGTTATTTGATTCTATAAACAGTCTGACCATCTCGAGCTTTTATTTTGGTACTTCCGGTGACCGGCAGTGTGAATTTGCATATTAGCTAAATATTTAGTTTCACCCAAAACATTTAGATTTAACATTTAGATTTAGATTTAATATTTAGATTTAACATTTATATTTATATTTAGCATTTAGATTTAACATTTAGATTTAGATTTAGATTTAATATTTAGATTTAGCATTTAGATTTAGATTTAATATTTAGATTTAACATTTAGATTTAGATTTAGATTTAGCATTTAGATTTAGATTTAATATTTAGATTTAACATTTAACATTTAGGTGCCACATTTAATATTTAGATTTAACTATTTAATATATTTCTAAGTTAACAAATATTGCTGTAAATGTGGTAAAAGGTGACGTTAAAAAAATCACAATACTTTTTTAAACATTGTTTGAAGCTAAATGTGGCAAAATGTTGATGTTATTTTCAGCGTGAGACACTTTACAAACGGCACCCCATATGACATCACTATGTTTTATACAGTAACATATATATATATATATATATATATATATATATATATAGTGTATTGTATGGTATTGTGGTATACTGTATTGGAAAATGTAAAACTTATTAAAAAATATGATTTTACTAAAATCATTACCCATTCAAATCTCTGCACCTAATCTGCCCCTACATTCCAACTTCTAACATTTCATGATACTAATGCTTCTTTAAAATATACTCTCTTATTACTCTCTCTCTTAATGCTCCTCTTGTAGGGTCCCACAGGGGTCGAACCTCGGACCTATTTTGTTTTCACTATGTACAGTATGCTCCCTTTGGGCAATCTGCTTAACTCCTCCAGTGGTATTTCTTACCATTGCTCTTACCATTGCTATAGTGTGAATTACAACTTCATCCCCCCTAAAACAGGTAAAAATAACAGATTGGGGGGGTTGAAACATTAATCTTTCTTATCAGTAATCATGAATATTACAATATACAGTATTTTCCATGTTCATGCCAGGACAAAGCTTGTAGTACAATTTCAGACACCCCTAAAGTGGACTATACCATTTCATCTAAGCGAACATCTTATCTGCCTGCATCACTCCAGTCATTGCACTGGCTGGCTCACATCCAAGTTTTTAGGAGGGGGGGGGAGTCAGTGCATCAGAAAAAAAAAAAAAAAAAAGACTTTGCGTCGCATTTACACAATGCTGTAAATTAATGTAAGTAGCTATCTAGCTAGTTTAATACACTTTACTTTCTCACTTTCAGAGTTTCAGAATTTTATTGTGACTACAGATGACTGCTAACATGTGTCTATGGCTTGGCATTTCAATGTAAGATGTCATATATTATGTGAATGTTAGCTTACATTGGTGCTCAGTCAAGCAGTGAGACAATGGATTAACGTTAGCTAGTTGTAGAGATAATGCTACATTTTGACATCAGTAGCCTAAGTTATAGACAGTGGTGGAAGAAGTACTCACATTCTCTTCATAAGTAAACAATCAATCAATCAATCGATCAATCAATTTTATTTATAAAGCCCAATATCACAAATCACAATTTGCCTCACAGGGCTTTACAGCATACGACATCCCTCTGTCCTTATGACCCTCGCAGCGGATAAGGAAAAACTCCCCCAAAAAAACCCTTTAACAACACCACTAACAAGTAAAAGTCCTGCATTAAAAATCCTACCTTTGTGAAATATTGGAGAGTTTTACCTGTTTTGGCCGCAAAAAATTTTGATGGAGACAAATACACAGCTTTTTTTTTTTTTTTTTTTTTTTGTAAAAGCCCACAAGCCAAACAGTTTGGGGACTATTGGTTTAATCTTTATTGGTTTAATATTTAACAATAAAGAGTCATTTATAAGATTATTGAAGTAATATAAAGCTGTCAAATAAATGTAGTGGAGTACAAAGTACAATATTTCCTTCTGAAATGTAGTGGAGTAGAAGTATCAAGTTACATAAACTGGGCCCCTGCTTACATGGCAGAAATGCTGAACCCCTGTTCCACCAGTCTGCTACTTCAATCATCTGGTCCCAAGGTGACCAAGCTTTTGCAGCTGTTGTTCCCTATTTCATCAGAAGTGCTGAATCTATGTTTTGCTTTAAGCAGCTCCTGAAAACTCATTTCTATAGGTTGACTCTTGTCTATGTACTGTTCATATGTATATGTATGTGCATATTAACGTATGAGTAGATGTGTGCATCTACGTGTACTTGAATTTTTGTGTGTATCTTATCTAGTGTGAAGCACTTTGTAATTGTATGTTTTAAAATGTGCTATATAAATAAAATAATAATACTAATAATAATACTAATAATACTAATAATAATAATTATTATTATTATTATTATTATTATTATTATTATTAACATTATTATTGTTATTGTTGCTGTTGTTATTAACATTATTACTATTATTATTAGTAGTAGTAACATTATCATTATTATTTCATACTTTTAATTATGACATGAGTCCAAGTAAAAACCAACTATAACATTGAGATAATTCAGTGTCAACAGAAAAAAACTAAAGACTGAATTTGAGACCAAAACCTGATCATGCTAGTGCCATCCTGGATTGAACTCTTTCATATTCTTGAGTGTGTGTGTGTGTGTGTGTGTGTGTGTGTGTGTGTCCATACAGTAGTGTGAGAGAGAGAGAGAGAGAGAGAGAGAGAGAGAGAGAGAGAGAGAGAGAGAGAGAGTTTCTTCAACACTGACTTAAACTGAAACTCCTCATGTGATGTTTCCAGATTCTAAATAAATCTAAATCTCGAGTTTTGCTGCGTGAAACAAATCCTGCCTGAAACTGCGCTGTTGAACCAGAAATCTTTTGCATATTAGAAGGGGATGCATTAATGATAAAGGCCTCTCAATGACACATTAAGAGAGAGAAAGTAACAGAGTTGATATTGAAGGGTATTATTGATATATGCATCATGTACTATTCTTTCTCTATAGAAGTGGGAGGAGAGCCAGATGCCAGCTCTGCTAGTGTGGTTTCACTGGTAATTACCAGCATGATGAGGTGAATGTAAGCTTGGTCAACCGATAGAAGTGTTTTGCGACCAGGTTTCTAACTGACTACAATGAGGCAGACTTTCATATCCAAACACTGTACAGCATCAAAACAAAGTCTAACAGTCATTTCTTGCCCTTACGTTGTGCTTCATCTAAACAAGCTCCTTTAATGACAGAATGTCCCAATAAAATGAAAGAACTTCAGTGTGATTGCTCTCATGGGATCCTGAAAGGATAACGCCACGAAGTTCAAACTACATGCATTCAATTGGAGAGATAAAAAAAAAATCAAAATAAATTGCACAAATAAAGACAGATTACTCTACTCAGCTAACTGGCTGTGCTGCAAATAGCTCCACATTTGGCCAATTTACAACTGTCAATTTTCCAATGCTTATTCAGGGTTTTCAAAACATGCTCTCAATAAAATGTCCAACTTGAATCAGCACTTACTAAAATACAAGCACACCAAACAGCAATTCATTTAAAAAGGGACATAGGTTTAGCTTCAGAAGCTGGAACTCATGAAATCAGGGGTCCTAAAACTCTGTATAGGCCTGTGATAATTACTGGTATTTTATCAGTCTAGCAAATACTACTATTACACTGGCTGTGGAGCTTTCCATGATAATGGCACTCTTAACAAAATAACTAGAAATGTTATCCCATTTAGTGTCATTGATAGACAAGATAATTTGCATATTTTCAAAAAAGAGAACTGTATTCATGGCGCATTACATTTCCACTGGGAAGTTTCCTATTTCCAGTCCGAAATTTCAACTGGAACATCCACTGGCCACTGAAGTCATATCTGTGACTCAGAAAGTCGGAGGAACCTCAAACCATTTTCGAGATGGCTGCTCTGCACATCAACAGTAGTGGAAGGTGTTGTAATATACTGCTTATTAGCACTTATATCCTACTTGTGTCTCATTAAAACAGTCAGTCACATTACTCTCCAACTTCTATCTGTGAGCAGGTGTTTGTATGCACAAAATTCAGTGTAATACATTGTTATCAACTGGTATTGCTACAATGGCTAACCAGTTATAGGGCATGGGAATCACTGAGCATTCTGAGAGTGGTGCCGCCACCTTGGAAGGATAAGTTTCCACAGCTGACAGTCAAATCTTTTGTCAACTGTCAATCAGTCATCATCAGAAAGTATAACGTCGCTGTCCGATGAAAAACACGTAGGTCTTTCCATTGGTCATTTGGATACCCACGCCAACGGTTGCTAGGGAATATTATGGACACTCCATGCACTCTAGAAAGTCAAAATCGTCAAAAGCGGAGATACATATTTTTCATCGGACAGTGACTATAAGAAGTGTGATGCCGATATAAAGTTTGTCATTGTTTGATTTGAATTAATTTGCCCCTGTGAGTGAATCCACTAATCACTGTTGGACCGCTGGGCAGTAAAAGGACAACTTGGAAATTATGTCTTTGCATATACAGCAAAAAGTACAATGTGAATGTATATATTCAACATGCTTAAGAAAATTTACCGTAAAACTCAGAATATAAGTCGCACTGGCATATAAGTCACAGTCTATTTTTTAAGGTCTCAAACAGGGAAAACAAGGTTTTATATGACTATTTGTTAATAAAAATGTTATACAAGTTATTCCTACACTGTTTCCCTTTATTTTTAATTTGAAACACATTCAAAACACAATAACCTCTTAAGCAGCTTTGGTTACTTTTCAGATTGCAATTTTCCAAACAACCTCTTCAGGAAATAAAATTACGGTATAACAACATCGGTCAGTTTTCAGTGAAAATGTAGTGTAAAAATAAATAAAATCCTATTGTCTGTCCTGTTTATTGTTTGGGCACTGTTATTTACGTGACAACACCTGAACATAACACACACAGACACACATTGGCTGTTTGTTTCTACCTCTCTCCTCGCTGGAAGTCTCGGACCTCCAGCCGCCTGCCTCCGCTTTGATTAAACGCTGAAAATAAAATAAAAGAGGGAGACAGGTTTTTCCTATTTTATCTTATTTTGTTTTATTTCTCCCTCTCCTCTCGCTAGAAGCGTCGAACCTCCCGCCTCCCGCTCCTGTCTCAAACACGAAGGTCTCCCTCTCCACAGCTGAGCACCCACAGCGCATGCCCGGCCTGTTAAATAGCCTGTAACCACTGTGTGACACAAACTCAGTGCTTTGGTCATTAAATAATGTCGGGCTCGGTTCGGGTTCGGACAGAAATATGCTGTCCGTGCCGCACTCTAACACACACACACAAACACACGGAGAACCGGACATTATCATCAGTTTATAAAAGACCCCTGGACACCCTGGACGGGACGTGAAAAGTGGACATGTCCGGGCAAAAGAGGACGTTTGGTCAACCTAACGTAGCGCCATCTTGTGGGTCAAATTACCTATGTCAGCATTTACCTTGGTCTATAGGTTGCACCGGTCTATAACCCGCACCCAACTTTTTAGATGAAAAAAAAGGGAAAAAAGTGCAACTTATACACCAAGTTTTATGGTAACCTAAGTCTGTAAAAGTATTGTGCATGGTTGCATTTAAATATTGGCTGTCAGTAAATCCCTGGACTTAAATGCTGGAGAAATCCCAGATCTCTGACAGCCTGTGAAGAACTCCCATGTGCTAAGAGCTTCCTAGGAATCCCAGACATATGCAGTAGTTTCCAATTATTCAATCTTTTGGAGAATTTTCAAGAAATTTGCTTGTGCGGTAAACATGCCAGGCCTCGCCCAGATTGGCAAGGTCAGCGCAGCAATCAATCAATCAATCAATTTTATTTATAAAGCCCAATCGCCTCAGAGGGCTTTACAGCATATGACATGTCCTTAGGACCCTCACAGCGGATAAGGAAAAACTCCCCCCCAAAAAAAACCTTAAACTGGGGGGGGATCCCTCTTTCAGGTACAGAACAGATCAATATGATAAATTAACAGTAATCCTTATGACACAATGAGACAGAAAGAGAGACAGAGACAGAGGGAGATGCAGGACAGACGGTAATGACAGTAGCTTACAACAACCTTAATGAAAGTAATAATATTGTAATTCTAATTAAGGCTATTGTGGTACAATATATTGAAAGAGAAAGATCCTCTCTTTCCCTTTGTAGAATGTGCAGGAATGCACTGAGGCTGGAATGAGTTGCTGAGGAAAGCCATGACTACGTCTAATACCTGGGAAAGATGAACACCCTACACAAACACACACCACATGCAATAATTGCACGGTCCTACTTCCTGGAGGGCTGTGTTTGGTGAGCAGAGGCATCCTGGCCACACATGAGTCACTGCTGTTCATGACAGTTTATATGGCAATGGATTATTCATAAGCAGAAAATCATTTGGGAAGAAAATCTGCTTGTGTTCCTGCCAAATAACCTCATCCCCACAATGGTCACATTTTTTTCATTCATTCTAAAACTTAAGGAAACACTGTGAATACTTCAAGAAAGGGAGAACAGAGCAAGATGGGGGTAGAAAGACTATATGACAGGTTCCATCGAAAACACACACAATACAACAGTGCACCTGATGGGTGATCAAGCCTTGACTAGGAGCAGTTGGGTAGACAGTGAGTCAGGTAAAGTTACCTGTTCTACTCTGATAGGAACAGGTTTACATGACTTTTGCCCAGGCACCAACAAATCAAACTCTATATAGAGCTGGAATATTGACAGAACATTACTTTTTACATGCACTTTGTGTTTTCATGAAATTACTCTGAAACTCTCAGCAGGTTAGGACAAACAGTCAAAAGAACTCCCACACAAGTATGTCACCACACAAAGCCTTCCCCTTGGACTAATGCAACCAAACTGTTGATTTGGCACTCCTGATGTTTCACTCAGCTTTGTGATTCAGTCGGAGGCTCGCTGCACAATGTACTTTTATATACACTTTATTTTAGGGCTTTGAGACAAGGCATGCAGTTCTTGTGTGACCTGTGGAAATTTATTTGGTCACAGTTTTTATTCACTCATGCATTGGTCATAACATAAGGAACTACACGGACAAAACGTCCCCCATGCACAGATTCTGACCTTTAAAACAACATGTAAGTCCTTAAAGGGATACTCTGCCGATTTTCAACCAGCTTTGTGTCATAACAATGTGGGTAGTACATGTAAATGAACTGTGGTAAACATGATCAGAGTCCTGCACGGGTCCATTTTGGAAAACCCTCTAATCAGATGGGAAGTCTAAGCAGTGCTGATCAAATATAAACCAAGATTCTGTTATTGTATTGCCTTTTTCTTACCTAAAATGTTTTCAGAAACATATCATAGTGTACTGTTAAACTGTAATATGAGTTTGTAAACAATAAGTGGGCACCATACTGTTTCCATTCATCCTTTCATCCATCCATCCATCCATCCATTTTCATTCGCTTATCCGGGACTGGATCGCAAGGGCAGCAGGCTAAACTTAAAATATACTACATTAAGGGATTTTGTTTTTTTGAGACTGTCATTCTAGCTTCCTTAATTAAGATTTTTCAAAGTACAGAAGATGAAGGACTAGCAATATACATTCTAGTAGTTCCATTACTAGTTCCAGTAATGGATTCAAACATTGACATCTGCCCTGGATGCACATCAGCTCACTGAGCCAATATAATGCCTTGTACATATAAACTGATCCCAGAACTGTCTCTAAAACCACTTTACCATCCAGGCAGGCTTTATCTTCACAGAAACATTCCTAAATGAGAAAATAACACAAATGAGAGGCTTTACAGATTATATGGGCAAAAACAATTTCCAATAGAGTTGAAACTCAACGGAGTGAGATGGTCCACCAGTTAAGGTTCTGTTTTCTCATAATTTCATCGTGCTTCGGTTGAGTGTTCTTATATCAGTGCTGCATTACATTATGCTCTACTTCCTATCAATCACCTGACACCCACAAGAAGACATTAAAGTTTTCTCCAGGATATGGCATATGGTAAAATGATTTCAAATATTCATATTGCTTCAAAGTAAGTCAAACAAAAATTAAATTGCATTTTTATTCAGCTACAACCTGAACTGCACACGCAATTACTCTTTCTGCTATCTAGTGACATAATATCAGTCACATGACAATGAGTAATGTGAAAAAGGTTGTACATGTTAATGAAGCCACAAAGAATTATCACCAACTCCACAGTTCCCCTCAGCTGTATGCAGCATTTTAATGTTTTTCTGCTGATTGTTTTTTTTTTTCAGCCCAGAGATGGGACCAAGTCATTATTTAGCAAGTCTCAAGTCTCATGTCTTTGCACTCAAAGCCCATGTCAAGTCTAAGGCCCTAAAGTTTTTAGATGAGTTTAGAATCCTAAACAAGTCATACTGTGCTTTTCACCAAATTAAGTTTTCTTTCTCACCCTGCCATTCACTCCTTGCATGCATGCTCACTCACTGTCTCTAGCTGTCATTGTCGGGGGCTGTAAATTCAGTCATCAACTGTTCTCCAGCTGATTCACAATCAACCAAACTCAACCAAGTCCAAGATGTAACATAACCCCTAAGCATTACTCAGGTCATTCATTTAGAATTGGCACCACAACCTTAGCAACCATGAAAGGTCTATCAATGGCTTCCCTGCAACAGCTGGGCCATTGGTCATCATCTGCATATGCTTCCTAGATGTGTCCTGATACCACTGCAATTACTGAAGCTCAACGATCTCCAAAGCCATATCAGCTTATGGTAAGCAATTACATATAGCTGGTGGTTGTGTCTTTTTCAAATCAGTGCTGACCTCTTCTGGCAAATTCCTCATTGATGAATCCAGGTCTTCTATACCCATTTATAATTAATGAAATGTTTAAAGGATTTTAGGTAATTGAGACTATTGTTTAATCATTTGTTTTCTATGTACGTCATCCTGTTCACCAGCAGTGTTGGCTTGCTCATATATGTTATCAATTTAGGTCATTGCTGACCATTTGCCATTGCAGGTTAAAGCATGATATTTGGTTTAAATCAAATTCATCGCATACATGGCATTGAGCCTCATAACCTTTGCAGGCTAAACGTCATCGGATACATGGCATTAAGCTTCATAGTTTCTGCAGGCTAAACTTAATTATTTATTTTAAAAGAAGCCATCACATTTTTAAACCACAGGACCATTGCTATGCTTGTCTATTAGGCAAGAGGCATCACTTGGCTTGATTTTGTATTAGGTCTCAAACTGAGTACTTATGGGCTACTCCTATAAAGCTACTAATTCAATCTACTGTCTTGCACAGGTGTTAATTACATACACAAAAAAATGTGTGAAATATTTTCTGCATATTCCAATTCCAGTGTCTGGATTTCCTTAAGAATTACAACGAATTGCTCTTTAAAAAGGGTGTACTTATATTATTATGCTATTATATTATTATTATTATTACATCAGACAGTGGCAGAAAATGATCTTAAAATAACCTTTATTGGGGCGTTGGTAGCGTAGTGGATAGTGCCGGCGCCCCATGTACAGAGGCTTGCAGCCCTTTGCTGCGTGTCAGTCCCCACCAGAGCATGTGAGCGGAGCGGGTGAAAATTTCCGCTCCTCGCTCGCAGACCTGTCACTTTGTGCCACTCGTCCGCTCTGCTTGGTTCTGCACATTCTTCGCTCCGCTCCATCATAAATTTTGTCCCGCTCCACTCGCTCACCACTCCGCTCAAAACAACTGCGTCGTACTACCCTAACCTGTAATCTTCTATTCACAAATAAAACGGGGTCTGCCCATTTTTCCATTCTCCAAGGTACCGCTGCTCAGTTTCTTTTCTGAAGTACACAGTAAACTCCATAGATTTGAAAGAAAATAGTGTGGGCGTGCGCAGGTGCAAAGATGCATTCTGGATGGGGCATGAGCGACCGGAGCGAAATTGAAGCGAGAGATAAGGCTCCGCTCCACCTTTTAAAAAAATAACCGCTCCTCACTCAACACAAAATCCTCAGTATACATGTGTGACAATAGTCATATGTGTAGAACAACAACAATGTAAGAAGATACAAAAAAGGACTAAATCACAGTGTACAAGTTCAAGCTGATGGGATCACATTTCACCAGAGTTGTACCTTGTGTAATTCCTTGTGACAAATGATTGATTGATTGATTGATTGATTGATTGATTGGATAAATGATTGATGACTGAATGATTGATATTGGTCACTGGTGCATGGTAAATATCCATTGTTCTTTCAACATCAGGTTGTGTTGTTAATGTGCTAACTGGCTAACTAGTGTCCTGAATTCGTTTTGTCAGTCTTCCATTTTCCCTTTCTGAGTGATGATTACAGACTACTGCCATCTGAGAGTTATTTCCTCTCAGGCAGGTGCAGAAAGTATGTGCTAGATGGGCTGTTGTCTTTGGGGTATATTCAAGTGCAATATCTGGCTAAGACTCAGGCAACACAAGGCGAGCAACAGTTGGCCTTTGTTGCCACTAGTTTTTTTTAATGTTGGTTTGGTGTGTCTTGGCCTTAAGGTTTTACTTAGAGGTTGAGAAGCAATACTTGGAATTACTTTGGTCATAAGGTGGAGCAGTGTTTATTCAAAGACAAACCAAAACCTAAAGTGTACATTTACTACCACTTAACAACTTTGCTGCTAACGTCGTCTCTGCGCTGATCACCAAAACATTGTCTGCTCTGAGCGCATCCCCTGTCTCTCTGTCTCTCTCTCTCACAACTACACACTTGCTACACACACACACACACACACACACACACACACACACTACACGCTGAGCTCAAGACAATGAGTCTCTTTGCATGTTCTGCAGTGTTTATTTAGTTTTTTCTCATCTCTCGACCCATACTTGTGAAAACAAAGATTTTAGTCACAAAAATATATTACTTATAGTTGGGCATTTTTAAGTTTGTATTTAAAAATCCTGAAGCTTTTTAATTGGTATACGGTGTATATCTGAGTATCACACTACACCAATGCCATCTGCGCTACCCTGACTCTGTGTTACCCTGACCAAGGTTAAATAGTCCTGGCAGCAGCTAGGTTCTTATGCTCCCAGGTCACAGATACCAATAACTCTCTGCAATAAGGAAGTGATACAGAAATAACCAGCACTCAATTACACATTGCCAGGGACACATGAAATCTCACTAGTGTGAGTGTGTTCACACATTAACTATGTTCGACTTTTAGCTGAAACTCTGAATGGGTCTCATTCATGAAACGTGAGCAGAAGGAATTTGTGTGTAAACTGTTGGCAGACGGAAATTTACGTGCATGTCTGCATTCATCAATATTTTAGTAGCTCCGATCTTTTTGTAGCTACTAACAAAATCTACTCCTGCTCCTGACCACTCGTGGTGCTTGTGTAAATTAAGTAAAGCACATAAATATTGCTTGTCACTATTGGAAATTACAATTTTAATTCGTATTGCGGCAATTAGCAGGTTTAAGATCCAGATTAGGTTCATGATTGTGAATTATCTATGTAAATCGACTCAACAGATTAGACGTTCTTTCTACATGTTGAATGATGATAATAAAAATATCCGTAAGGACAGCCGGATCACAGCCTCTTCGGCCTCGGTGCCTGGGTTCAGCAGGGGCAGCAAGTGGTGGAGCCACAAAGGAGCATGTGCCAGCTGAAATAATTATTTGAGACAACACGTTTTTTTTTTTGTTGTTGTTTTTTTGTGGCTTGTTGATCATTTGAATTAATAAATCTGATTTGAAAAATGTTTAATTTACATTGTATAAAACAGAGCTTTAGGCTATTAAGATTCAAATAATTTAAAGACGATGCATGCAAAACTGCTGTAGGCTATATGTTATCCGTATCAAATAAATGTTAAATAGCTCTACATTCCGACAACCATCACTGATGTAGAGTTTATCCATTACGCACAAAACATCTCTGGTTTCCCATTCCCACTTCATTCAAAACCCCACAAATCTTCTGTTTGTTTGGTGACCGCTGTATTTTTTTTGTGTGTGTGCTTATGCGTTTCTTTGCCTCCAGTTTCATATCAAACCATTTACGCTTCACCTCTGACATGGTTCTTTGTACCACGAAGACAACATTAAAGGGCCAGTGTGTAAAATGGGTTGAAAACAGTGACATCAGTGGTCAAATTCGAGATTGCAGGGCTCACTCACTCACCCATCCCGTCGGGTAAATGACGGTGGCCTCGTAGGGGCAAAAAGCCTTGCGCACGAGTTTTTCAGGAGTAGGTCTATCTAGCAACGAGGTGAATGTTTATTTAGAAATCTAAACCATGTTACAATATTGTAATGAATCCCTCATGAGCAGGAGACCAGAGGAACGTTCCAGAAAAAGGCCACTTTATTTGAGCACTCCAGAAACTCCGGTAACACTCCAGGGGATAAAAGACTCCGTCCCAAACTCTGACTCTTCTGGCGTAACACACACACTCCATAACTTTACACACATACTCGTTTACCATGCCGAGTGGGGACCCCCCTCCCCTCTCTGCTCCACCAACCTCCAGCCCGCACACTGACTGACAGCGTAGCCGGTAAACAGAGCTCAGCTGTTTATTTAGCCTAGTGATCTCTCCGGACTATAGTAGCTGCAATGGACGACTTTGAACGCGATTTTGAAGATTCTTGTAGCGGACACAGACCCAGAGCCATACCTGTTTGAGCCGGAGCATACAGATGAGGAACTCCATGTGTTTGATGCTGAGCGGGATTCGGTGCTACTGCTGCCATTGTTGGGGAGATATATCATCAGGAGGAAAAGCGCTGCAGAGAGTGCATCACAAGGAGTGAAGTTGTGTCTTCTTTTCCTCGCAGATGACGGTTCGGGTTCATTCTCTCCTGTTGCGTGGTAAGTGTGGTCCATTTGCAAACTTTATAACTAAAAAAACTTTTCTCTACTCTCTATCGACGAACTACTAACACTCTCTGCTGTTTCCTCCTCCTTCTTCCTTCCTTCCGCTGTCTTCGTTGGTTCATTTATATATGCGAAACGCGTTCTCTGGCTGGCTGGATTGTCCGCTCGGTCTGCCATACATACATGGCGGTGCAAGATGGTGACCTCGCTAAAGCAAGGCCCTTGCTATATATATATACACACACATATATATATATATCTATATATATATATATATATATATATATATATATATATATATATACACATATATATATATACACATATACATATACATATATATATATATATATATATATATATATATATATATATGTGTGTGTATATATATATATATATATATATACATAAAAGCATAATTATAAGGCTACGAAAACCAAAAGAATTTTATTTTATAGCGATTATACACTTGTATAAACATATTAATGGGTAGAATATTCAGATTCAGATTCAGATTGACAATAAACCATGCCAAATATTACACACTGGCCCTTTAAGGCCAAAACACACGGGCAGCGTACGACGCGCTTCAAAACACCCGCCTCCATTATTTTCTATTTACAAACCCACACCGGCGGCGGCTCGACGCGCATCGACGTGCCGTGCCGCGGCACTTTACGCTATTGTCCTATTTTTCCAGCGTCGCCACCCTTGAAAAAGCGCTATTTTGTACTTCCCAGCCTAGCAGACTGGAGTGTGCAATAGAAATCTGGTTGACGCCCTGCAGCGCAACGCTTTTTGTGTGTGTTGGAGGTGGCACTTAACTCGCGTCAGTGACGCCCCCGTCATATGACACCGCCGTTGTGTTTTGGCCTTTAGGGCTCTAAATGGCCCAGATCAATGTGTAATGGTAAATGGATGAACCTGCATTTGTATAGCGCCTTTCTAGTCATCCGACCACTCAAAGCGCTTTTTACACTGCGAGTGGGGCCATAATTTCAAGTCACGCGGAGGGGGTGGGGGGGCATATGCATTGAAACAGACAATATTACTGACGTTGCGGAGCACTTTTTTTTATTCCGACGCCACACAGTCACATCTACAGTACACGCATGAACACGAACACATGCTTGCTCAGATTAACACCTCTGATCCCACTCTAACATTCACACACAACAGGTCAAGCCTATTTATACATAAACGCACAGATGAGGCCACAGTGGAAGCTGGAGTAATTTGATCATTTTGTTTTTTCTGTTTACTTGAAGAAAATCAGATATCGACTTCCGTCTCTTCATTTTCCCAGATGCAGCCAGCGTAGGTGCCCGCCGTTAGCTCGCAACGCTCATGCATGATGTATTGATAAACAATGCACACTAATATCAAATCACATCCTTTGTGTTTTTTTTTTATCGGCAGCAGTTGGTGAGAGTGAGTGAAGGTGTATGGTGACTTGGCTCGTAAAAACACAGATAGGCTACAACTTAGGCTTTTATTCATATAAAACAGTTTGTCAGAGTAGAGCCCTGTGTGTTACACTCCCGCCCGCTCCCGCAATGTGTATGTCCACTGCCGCCCGCTCCCGCAAAACTCTGAGAATTTATGCCCGCACAATAATAGAGATGCATTGATTTTGTGTCTTCTCCCATCCCGCAGGAGAAAACACGTCATATTATAGGCTATTAATAAAAAGATTCATGGGGTTGTTTGTTTCGTTCCCCTGGCTTGCATGTCTTTTGACGCACTGGTCAAGAATAGCGCTCATATTTCATTGTTTTCATTTAGTTTTTAATGAAATAAAGGCTGTTTCATATTCTATTCTCCTCCTCTGTATTTATTTAGGCTATTTTTCTACCTTTATATAATCACGCAGTGATTGAGGTTAATAAGCCCGGCGCCAGGATGAAGTTACTGAGGGAGCGGTTAAAAATTACGAGGGGGCAAATCTTTATTATGCAGCATAGGTTCACACAGTGAGTTATAAAGAGCACGCAGACGTGCGTAATAGTCGCTCGTAATGAGAGCTCGTCGCAGGTGAAACACAATAAACTGCACGTCTTCTTTCATGTTTGTCTCATGACAGATGGAGCTGACAGACAGACAGACAGACAGACAGGTGGAGCAAGCGGCAAATTGGCTACACCTTCTTCTTCTTATTTTTCTTCTTCTACTACGGTTTAATGGCAAACAGCGAATTGGCCCATTACCGCCACCAACTGGTGGAGTGTGGCTCAAAATGACTATTACTATTTGCGTTGGGTCCCAATGCAGCCCTCTATGTCAGAGTACAAAAGTTACCCGGGCCATGGCCCCCCTGCCCCCCCCCCCCGGTTCTGCGGTCTATGGCCAAGGCTACCATACAAGGTGCCACCTGCTACTCAGTTTTAACACACTCACACACCGACACATCGCGAGCAATTTGGGGTTCAGTATCTTGCTGAGGGATACTTTGACATGCGGACTGTAGGAGCCGGGATTGAACCACTGATCTTTCGATTGGTGGACAACCCGCTCTACCTCTGACCACAGCCGCCCAATGTGTGACAATTATACTTGTATTGTAAATAACTGCAAAATTGTTTGGTTCTATGGACCACCCAAGTATAAAATAAATGAAATGATGTGGGCCTTAGGGTGGCTCCTGCATCATTATTTCTTTTGAGACCCTGTCTTAAAGAGGGTCCAATCTAGTAGTAATATCTTTAATACTACATCTGACATTATGCTTGCATGGTGAATTTTTTTAATGCATTAAATGAAATCATAACTAGACTAAATTGAGTTACCAGAGCTGAAGGGAGGTTGGGGGATGATTAGGGGCTCATCGCCCTTTTTTCGCAGGTCCCCTTATAGAATAACCCTTTATTGCATGAATTATTACTTAGACGTGCTAAAAAATATTTGTATGTGTTTTTATTACTTAACATTGCTTACGTAAATAATGGAAATATTTAACATAAAGAAAATATTTTTACATATTTTTCTCTTTTTACATGTTTGTCTCCCTGAATAGGGTAAATTGTTGCCAGGTGGCTGTGTGTGTGTGTGTGTGTGTGTGTGTGTGTGTGTGCACTATTTAATCATACACTAATCCCCATTCACACCGGCAACAACAGCAAGGACACTGAGTGAATGAAACAGTACAAATACACATCCTGTCTGTGTCTGTGGTAAGCTGTGAAAACGTTAAATAGGAAGAAAAGAGCGGGGCCATGAGCCATCAGCACCCTACCCATCATGCATCACTCATCTAACACCTCACTAGATGGATGGAAGCCATAATGTGTACTGTTTGTTACTTGCACATTGTTCCCATCTAGTGGAAATTACACAGACTGCAGAAAGGTAAACTGAGAGCACACACACACACACACACACACACACACACACACACACACACACACACACACACACACACACACACACACACAGCATGCCCCTGGTGCAATCAGTGTTAACAATACCAATAATCCACAATGATACACACACACGCACAAATACATGCTCTGTGTCATAATGAAGTTGTCGCTTGTACTGACAAACCCCTTAGAGAATTATTACCCAACTGTGCAGTTCCCCTCAGCTCTGTGGAGCATTTTAGCCTATTTCAATTCATTGTTTCAGTTTTACAGCCTGCAGCTTTAAAGAGTGGGTTCACTCTCACTGCTCTACAGCAAGTACACACTTTCAGTGACACACAAACTGAACATTACCGATCCAGCAACTGTTAAAAGTCCAACAACCTGCCTATGGTTTTGATGATTAATAACTGCTGTATTTGTTGTTGTTTAAGTGATTTACTAATACCACATATTGTTCAAAAGCTACACACCTTGCGATGCCATTAATGCGGACCATTTCAAGATACAACCACCACTGCAGGCTCAATAAACTTTTCTGTTTATTATTATAAACAAACAGCTATTACTTAGCATAATCATAATCCACAGTTCCATAATATCCAGACAGAAATTCTGCCTACACAGGTTTCAGTTCATTTCTCACACACTGACAGTAGTCCAGACGATTTAAATCCACCAAAATATTTAGTCCAAACACAGTATTACCTCCATAGATATCCATGAATCGCCATAGCATTGTTTCAAACATTTGTATTTCTCCACATATTACCCAAAGTTTCTCCCATTCTGCATGTAAACAACCAATTGGCTGGGATGCCAAAATGGAGGTGAGCTCCTGGCCTTTCCATTGACATGTCACTTGAGCCAATAGGAGCTTCCAGTACTGTTACTATGGCTTCATTAACCAACCAGGGCCTGAAGAAATGTGCATCACTGGCATTTCCTGTAGTTTAAAGGTATTTATAGAGCCACTGATTGGCCCATTTCGCCAGAGGCTTATGGGTCTCACGGTCAATGACACTCCTAAAATCTACACTAAACTCCCTACAGGCACCATAGACTGTTACAAATGTACAGAAATGATGAACAAATGGTTCCTCTGTTGTCTTAAGGGGGAAACAGTCTTACTTATCAATGTAGGTTATGTAGAAGTGTTTTACAGTGAGCTCCTAAATAGACATTTCTGTCTGTGTTGATTAGTTTTTCACTCAAATTCACACATTGAAAATCTCCTGAACAAAACCTTACAAAAACATGTAAATGTTTATTTTCTGTGATATTGTGATCTACTTTGAATTTGGACTATGTGAGGACAATGTGGACCCCCATCAGTACAAAAGGCTTACAGGAAGAACCAGTATGTGTCTGACACAGTGTCAGTTGTCATTCACTCTGCTCTCACCCACCTGGACAGCAGGGATTCCTATGTCAGGCTGCTCTTCATGGACTTTAGTTCTACTTTCAAAACTATCATTCTGCAGACTTAAGTCACAAAACTGCTGCTGTTGGGAATAACACCATCTCTCTGCAACTGGGTCATCAACTTCTTGACAAACAGGCCACAGTCTGTTAAGCTCTATGGCGTCTCATCTTCCACCATTACATTCAACACTGGCTCCCCACCAGCACTGTAAACACTTCTCACATATGACTGTTCTGCAAGGTACCTGAGCAATCATATAGTGAAGTCTGCAGATGACAAGGCTGTGGTTTGACTGATCTCCAACAATGATGAGTCTGTGTACAGGCAAGAGGTGAAAGACCTTGTGGACTGGTGCAGAGCAAACAATCTCTGCATCAGTGTGGGGCAGACCAAGGAGATGGTTGTGGACTTTAGGAGGAGTGTGTGTGTGTGTGTGTGTGTGTGTGTGTGTGTGTGTGTGTGTGTGTGTGTGTGTTACAGAGGTAGGTAGTGTTTCATTGCAACATGCTTTGTTATTTCAGAATGCTCCTTAGATGATTGCACTCTCAAAATCATTTTAAAAAACACATCTTGACAAAAGGTAAAACTAACAGAGTAATAAGTGGCAGCATGGTGGAAAAGAATGGGTCAGGCCTGTAAAAGCAGCAGCCTTGTCTCCCCTCTATTGTTCTGCAGCTGGGAGAGGGCTGCAAAACTTTTTTTCTGGGAAAGTCGTGCTCTGCTGTTACATCAGGGAGAGGCAGAGGAAAGGCTATAAACAGCAAGTATTCGAGGTCCATTTTCAACAATCTAGGCCAGTCACTGTGACAAAAAAGCCAGTGAGGAAGAGGGGAGCTGTTGCATCACTCATCAGTGTGAACAGGTGGATGTGGTTGATAAGATGAACAAATGTGTGTGTGAGTGTGTGTGAGTGTGTGTGTGTGTGTGTGTGTGTGTGTGTGTGTGTGTGTGTGTGTGTGTGTGTGTGTATGTGTGTGTGTTTGAGTGTAATAAACAGAACAATGTCAGCCACACCAGCAGGCCTGTATCAAGATCCTTTCTGAGAAATCTGTTTTTGTGAAGTCGCAGGAACATGAGATCTTGTGTTATCCCTCAGTTTACTCAGTTTTAACACACTCACACACTGATGGAACAGCCATCGGGAGCAATTTGGGGTTCAGCATCTTGCTCAAGGATACTTCGACATGCAGACTGGAGGAGCCGGGGATCAAACTGTTGATCTTTCGATTTGTGGACAACCCGCTCTACCTCTGAGGCACAGCTGCCCCCCAATACAAATAACATGTCAGTTTCAAACTAAGAGCCATCTGAATATCCTGGGGCAAGTGCCCTTAAGTGTTGGATAACACTTTTGTTATATTAGCAACAAGGTACTTGCTCACTCTGGAAGTGACATAAAATGCAGAATGTTTATGGAATGTTTGCCTTGTTTGGCATGAAAATGACAACCTTACAATTACAAGCCAGAGGCCACTGTATTAGTTAATCATATAGGATGCAGTATATGCATGGACATATCAGTGTTTCATAAGCAATCATTTCAAAATTACTTTACAAATACATTATATTCACTGCCCTTGAACAATACCAAACCAACTAGCTGACCAAATAGTTGCATATAACGATCCATTTTACTTTCACTGACAGTACTGGTATGCTGAACAAGATCTGAATGATGAGTACGTATTTCACACAGAATCTGAATCTGCACACTGCCTTTGAATCGTCCCCCTCTTGAAGTCGAATCTTTTAATCCTCTCTCTTTCTAAAAATATCTATTGTATTCTTTCCATGTTTCGCCCACTTGTTAGCAAAATAGCTAAAGAATCTCTATTAATCGCGCAATTTAAATGTAAAAAGTCTCACTGACTGACCGTCACCTGTGTGTATGCGGAGAAGGAGAGGGGCGGAGGGAGTGGAGCTAGTGGAGTGGACATACTGCAGTCCAACATACTATCATGCATTTAAATAACTTATTATATATTATGATATATTTAGAGAAAGACAACGTTTAGAGAGCAAGCCCAAATAAGCAACTCCATTTTAGCAAGCCCAATAATAAGCAGACCTGGCATCCCTGCCCTACACGTAGCGCTCTATGATCTTTGATCCAGCAGCACAACATCCAAATGAAGTGGTTCACGCTTGTGCACGCTACACAATTGTTTCCCTAACCCTCTCCTTCTCTCTCACTTCCCTCAGGGTCCATTGTCGCCATCCCTTCTGTTGCCTTGGGGATGTATCTCACTTGGTGGTGTGAGAATGTCAAGAGAAGAGGAGGTGGCGAGAGCTTGCCAGGAGGCAAATACACAACCAAAGACCGGTCAGAGTTTTTTTTGCCATGGGCTGCCATGACACTGAGGATCAGGATGAACTTCCTGTTGCCCTGGTGACCTAAGTGAAGAGCTGGATGCTGGCCCTCAGCACATAGAAATTCCCAGACTTTGGTGACCTTCAGCGTCGGTTACAGTGGTTAGGTGTAAAAGGTCAGTGTGGTCTCCAGGCCAATGAAAATGAGCACTTCCCCTTTTCAGCAGTGTGGTTTTGGGTGTCACACACAGACGTCAAGCAGCTTGGGATACATGACGCATGCTAAGCACGCTCCCTCTCTCACTTTCCCCATCTCTCTGTGGCTAAACAAGACACTGGAGAATGGCTAACATAGCAGTATTAGTTCATGTGACACTCCCCTGTGCCTTTGGCCTACTTAGCCGAGCTGTAGCAGTCTGCACCTCTCCTGAAACTATCTCCTCTTTAACCACATCGCCACTTAGTCAGCTGTCAAAAATCAAGTTATAACCTCACTACATATTACTCCAACAAAAGTCTGCTGAATTATCTTACCTCTTAAAGCTTCAGCTGGTAACTTTTATGAATATAACTTTCTGTCATATTTGCTGAAATTGTCACTATATCCACACGGTTATTACAATTACAGTTATATGTATATTTATATATTAATATATGTTCTTACCTTCTTTTTTACCATCATCGTTTAGCAATTTTCCTTAAATGTAATTCCCAAATTAATTTACATAATACTAAACAAGTTAAGCAGCTCCACCTTCCTCTTTACAAAACAAAATATGGCCAGTACTCCCTTAGATATCGTGGTGGACAGATTTGGATATAGTTGCACCATAAGCAAAGCTATTTTTATAAGTTGCCAACTACAGCCTTAATTTTCAATACTCACTAACTCCTCATCCACATGTCTCCTCCGAAGTATCAACTTTGGGTCCATCCTTACAAATGTTGAGCTACCAAGAAATCTTCAAGTAAAGCCAAAAGAAGGATAACATACAATGAATATTCCCTTAATTTCCTAGGACCTTCCTGAGGCAGCTTCTTTAAAAACACCATCACCAAGTAAACTCACTGAGTGGAATGTAACTACAAGCAGGAAACAACAAATACATCTCTTGTGTGGTACAATGACTTTACAAATATAAATATTGCTGTAAATGTGGTAAAAAGTGACTTTAAAAAAATCACACCACTTTGCAACTAAATGTGGCAAAATGTTGCCGTTAATTTCAATGCAAGCCACTTTACAAACGGCACCCCATACCGTATTGCGGTACTGGGTATGGTTAACATTACCACGTGCATTAGCCAATGTGGAAATTACTATGTCTTCACTGCTTAAAATCGCCGCAACTATGTCTCTGGCTGACTCACTCGTATTCACTGTGTTCATGCTGCATCCAATATAAGCATACAGAGGAAACACAAGATGGCGCTAGTGCCTTGATGATGTTAGATTACATTTCATATATTAAGACATTCATTCCATATATTAAGAATTCAAATAAACACAAGAAGTTTGTGCTCTAAAATAAATAAATAAATAAATAAATAAATAAATAAATAAATAAAAAAAAAGGGATCAGCACTCAGTGAATAACCTCCTAAGCCCTACGACAAGCTATTATGGCAAGGCTTAACTATACAGACCAGTGAGCAGTGATAACTAACATGTCTTTGGGGTCATCGGGTGGGAACCTCCTTTCACCGGTGTTTCGTCTAGTTGGTCCCACGACACCTCCAGGAGGCTAGAGAGTGATCTCTGGCGTCCCAGAGACATTCCCTTAATGCCAGGTCTCACTGCTCCCCACACTAACCGAACAACCTCCTTTACCTTACCTATACTACCACAGAGGAGGTAGACCCAGGGAAGGAAGCCTTGTTGGGCTATCACACTCCCCCGCCGGGTTAGGCTGTACAGTCTACCTCCCCAAGACGAGCCCTCACAACAATGACACCTCCAGGAGGCTAGACAGTGATCTCAGCCCAAACAGCACTGCCACCTTCAACCAAACCCAGGCTCCGTTTATGCGAGCTCCAGGCAGAAGCAATGCTGATACTACCTTTACTAGCACATTCACCATACTCTATTTCACACGCTACATAGCATAACTACAATGTAAGCTAAAGTTAAAGGAGATAAATGAACTCACAGGATCAGCAAACACACTCACTTTGCAGCATGGTCTCAAACAAAATGGATTCAGATAGGCCACTCCCACACTTAAATAACCTTCCTCTTCCTGGATTTCCTCCTTACTTACGCATGGCTTTCTCAGCCCAAACAGCACTGCCATCTTCAACCAAACCCAGGCTCCATACATGCGAGCTCCAGGCAGAAGCAATGCTGATACTAGCTTTCCCGTCACATTCACCACACTCTATTTCACACACTACATAGCATAACTACAATATAAGCTAACGTTAAAGGAGCTAACTGGACTTACAGGATCAGCAAGCACACTCACCTTGCCGCATGGCCTCAAACAAAATGGATTCCAATAGGCCACTCCCACACTTAAATACTTCCTCTTCCTGGATTTCTCCTGACAGGAAGTGGATCTCTCCACCTGATCTCAAGGAGTTATGTGCCCTGCTTAGTAGTTCCCCTGCTGGCCCCAGCTGACATTATTTCTTCTGTAATAGATAAACTGGCTGCATTTAATTGCTTCATCTGACATTTCCTCACTGTCTTCCTCAAACTCTGTCCCCACTGAGTTCCCCAGGAGTGAGACAGTTGATCTTGCTATGAATCCCCTACACCCCACTTCCACTGGACAAATCCTAGTCTTCCATCCTCGCTGCTCAGCTTCTGCTCCTAAGTCTGCATATCTAAGCTTTTTTCTTTCATATGCTTCTTCCACTGAGTCTTCCCAAGGAACTGTCAGCTCAATGAAATAAACTATCTGTTGACTCACTGACCACAACACTAAGTCAGGCCTCTGCCTGGTACAGACTATTTCCTGAGGAACAACAAGCTTTCCCCCTAAATCTACTTGCATTTCCCAATCACAAGCACCTTCTAGGCGGCCACACTCTTGCCTCCTCACTAACTTATCCCTTCTGTATTTCTCTCCCTCACAGACAAACTGAATTACTAAGCTCCTATCCTTAACACCTTCTGAATTCACCTGTCTTCGTTTCCCTTCGATGCCTGCAGCTAAACATTTCAACACCTGATTATGTCGCCATGTATATCGACCTTGTGACAAGCTAACTTTGCAGCCTGACAAAATATGCTTTAAAGTTGCGGTACGTGAACACAATGGGCATGACGGGTCCTCATTTGCCCACAGTTTTAGGTTCTGGGGGGTTGGTAAGACATCGTATGTAGCCCCTATCAGGAATCTAATACGATTCTCCTCTATACTCCACAGGTCCCTCCAACTAAGCTTCCTCTTCTCTACACTTTCCCAATTCAACCACTGTCCCTGTTTAGCCTGGGCCACTACCTTTGCACCCCTTACTATCTCTTCCTGTCTGCGTATCTGTTCTACAACCAGCTTTCTTTTATCTTTGAGGCCTGCTGTATTCCATACCGGTTTACCTGAGCCCCAGGCCTCCCCGGCCAAACTGAACATTACCTACAATCTCTGCATGTCTAAGAGCTGCCTCTGCCTCCTGAACTGCCGATCTTGGGTTCCACTTCCTCCCCTTGGTTGGATTTGGAACCACACTCCTAACTACCACATCCTTACTCCCAGATAACAAGAGCTCTGTCCTGACCTTGGTACATTTAAATTCCTCTGTTAAACTAGATACTGGCAGTTGAAGTATCCCTTTTCCATACAATGCAACACTACTTAGGCACCTAGGAGCGCCCAACCACTTCCTAATGTAGGAGCTAACCGACCTTTCAATTCTCTCCACAACAGATATTGGAATTTCATAAATTGACAGTGGCCACATTAACCTAGGATATAGCTCAAATTGCAAACACCACAACTTCAACTTTCCTGGAAGTTCTGATTTATCTATTCTATCCAATCCCTCAGCCACATCTTTTCTAAATTTCACCACCTGTTCCTTATCATTCAACTCTACATTGTACAACCTACCTAAGCTCTTTACTGACTTTTCCCTAATTGTTGGGATGTCCTCATCATCTATGACAAACTTCCTATCACTTAACTTCCCTCTACATATCGAGATGCTTCTAGATTTACTAGGCTTGATTTTCATGCTGGCCCACTTGAGGTTCTTATTTACCTTCTCTAGTAGCCTCTTTGTACATGGCATTGTTGTGGTCACCAGTGTCATGTCATCCATGTAAGCCCTAACTGGTGGAAGATGCAACCCATTCTGCCGTCTCTCCCCACCTACCACCCACTTAGAAGCCCTGATGATTACTTCCATTGCCATAGTAAATGCTAACGGAGAATTATATATATATATATATATATATATATATATATATACAGTACAGGCCAAAAGTTTGGACACACCTTCTCATTCAATGCGTTTTCTTTATTTTCATGACTATTTACATTGTAGATTCTCACTGAAGGCATCAAAACTATGAATGAACACATGTGGAATTATGTACTTAACAAAAAAAGGTGAAATAACTGAAAACATGTTTTATATTCTAGTTTCTTCAAAATAGCCACCCTTTGCTCTGATTACTGCTTTGCACACTCTTGGCATTCTCTCGATGAGCTTCAAGAGGTAGTCACCTGAAATGGTTTTCCAACAGTCTTGAAGGAGTTCCCAGAGGTGTTTAGCACTTGTTGGCCCCTTTGCCTTCACTCTGCGGTCCAGCTCACCCCAAACCATCTCGATTGGGTTCAGGTCCGGTGACTGTGGAGGCCAGGTCATCTGCCGCAGCACTCCATCACTCTCCTTCTTGGTCAAATAGCCCTTACACAGCCTGGAGGTGTGTTTGGGGTCATTGTCCTGTTGAAAAATAAATGATCGTCCAACTAAACGCAAACCGGATGGGATGGCATGTCGCTGCAGGATGCTGTGGTAGCCATGCTGGTTCAGTGTGCCTTCAATTTTGAATAAATCCCCAACAGTGTCACCAGCAAAACACCCCCACACCATCACACCTCCTCCTCCATGCTTCACAGTGGGAACCAGGCATGTGGAATCCATCCGTTCACCTTTTCTGCGTCTCACAAAGACACAGCGGTTGGAACCAAAGATCTCAAATTTGGACTCATCAGACCAAAGCACAGATTTCCACTGGTCTAATGTCCATTCCTTGTGTTTCTTGGCCCAAACAAATCTCTTCTGCATGTTGCCTCTCCTTAGCAGTGGTTTCCTAGCAGCTATTTGACCATGAAGGCCTGATTCGCAGTCTCCTTTTAACAGTTGTTCTAGAGATGGGTCTGCTGCTAGAACTCTGTGTGGCATTCATCTGGTCTCTGATCTGAGCTGCTGTTAACTTGCCATTTCTGAGGCTGGTGACTCGGATGAACTTATCCTCAGAAGCAGAGGTGACTCTTGGTCTTCCTTTCCTGGGTCGGTCCTCATGTGTGCCAGTTTCGTTGTAGCACTTGATGGTTTTTGCGACTCCACTTGGGGACACATTTAAAGTTTTTGCAATTTTCCGGACTGACTGACCTTCATTTCTTAAAGTAATGATGGCCACTCGTTTTTCTTTAGTTAGCTGATTGGTTCTTGCCATAATATGAATTTTAACAGTTGTCCAATAGGGCTGTCAGCTGTGTATTAACCTGACTTCTGCACAACACAACTGATGGTCCCAACCCCATTGATAAAGCAAGAAATTCCACTAATTAACCCTGATAAGGCACACCTGTGAAGTGGAAACCATTTCAGGTGACTACCTCTTGAAGCTCATGGAGAGAATGCCAAGAGTGTGCAAAGCAGTAATCAGAGCAAAGGGTGGCTATTTTGAAGAAACTAGAATATAAAACATGTTTTCAGTTATTTCACCTTTTTTTGTTAAGTACATAACTCCACATGTGTTCATTCATAGTTTTGATGCCTTCAGTGAGAATCTACAATGTAAATAGTCATGAAAATAAAGAAAACGCATTGAATGAGAAGGTGTGTCCAAACTTTTGGCCTGTACTGTATATATATATATATAGGCATCAAAACTATGAATGAACACATGTGGAGTTATGTACTTAACAAAAAAAGGTGAAATAACTGAAAACATGTTTTATATTCTAGTTTCTTCAAAATAGCCACCCTTTGCTCTGATTACTGCTTTGCACACTCTTGGCATTCTCTCGATGAGCTTCAAGAGGTAGTCACCTGAAATGGTTGAAAGATGAGTGCCTTTCTACAAAAGCTGAAAATAAAATAATTATAATATCAATACCCACACCGAGGCATGTAGACGAGAGAAGCACTTCCGTATGACATGACATACTAATCCTTCAGTATTCTGCTTGCTGCTTCACTATTGGCTGTTCTTGGCAAGTCCCGCCCTCCTCTCCCTCTGATTGACTACATTGCACTTCTTGACATGTCTCTCACGTGTCTTGTCCATAGACTATATATTTAGTGAATTTTCAGTGGACACTGGAGAAAAAGACACAACGAGGGCCAAGAAAAGAGCTAGAGAGACAGATAACAGTATTAAAAAGGAAGAGAGGAGAGAGAGTGACATGCTGATATTCATGTTCTGATGTCTCAAAACAGAAAAGTTTTCATTCAAAGTTTTCATTCACCTGCCGTCTGCAGGTATAGCCCCTCCCCTCACTAGCAGCTGAGCAGCTGGTGTCGCCAGCATCAAACTAACTTCTAACGTTAATGTGGGAGCTAAGCAGAAAACTTTATCAGTCATGCCCGTCTGTAACATTAATAGACAATGTTAGTTTAACAGGACAACACAATTATGTGTGTCTGAAAAGTTATGTTAACTGTAAGGTCACAGATTGAAGCTGAAAAAATGTTTGGTTTCTCCCGTAACCCCTGGTTCTCTGATCACATAGTGAGGTAGAAACGGGAGCATCCTGAGCCTAAACTACCAACTCTATCTGATCAGCAACGAAAATATGGTGCCAATTCACCAGAAGCACAGAAAATAAACAGGGCTGTAGATAAATACATTTGTATGGACAGATCTTGTTTCTGGTTGTTATTTATTTTGGGGGGATTTTTTGTTGTTATCATTGATGTTACTGTTCTGATCTTTATTTAAAAAATGACATGCCTCTTAATTTTTTGCTGCTGTATCGAAAATGGTATTGAGTATTGAATATTTTCCTGGGTATCGATATCAAGTTTGAAATTGTAGTATCGTTCTAACCCCAGTGCGTAGCTCGCTACATTTCCCAAGTAGCTTGAACAACACTGTGTAATGTGTTAGGTAATATTCATTGAAGATTTTTTTTTTTTTTTACCAATTTGCAGAACTGATCGGTGGACAGGCAGTGACCATCAGTGAACTGTAAAATGATCCTTTCTTTTGTTAAGACATTGCAGTGTGTATTTGGCGTCATTAGACCTCAGTATAACATCCATATTAACATCATCTCCACCTCTACTTGCTGCATCTGACCATCACTCTCATGTTTATTTTATGTCTTTAATTTTTCTCATTTTAACACTTCATCTCCTGTTTGTTCAACATGAACATGTTAAATCATGCCTTAATAATAAGATATATGCTAAAGATTAGAATATCATACTTTTTAAAGTAATATCTTGAGTGATAATGAGGTGGAGTTACATATTTTGTTATTAACATCACTACATTATGATTAATTTAGTGATCTCATAGAAATCCCCCTGCTGATCTGCACCTGTGAGCTCTCCTTCCAGTGTGTCTGAAGGGCAGTTCCAGGATCAGTCTGGGAGCTGACAACTTGATGAGCTGTCTTTGTAAACCAGGTGCTGAATACAGAAGAGTGTAACTGCAAACTCAATGAAAACCACATTAGTGCTTCTCCATCTTCTTAGTAAACCTGAACCTGTGTTAGGAATAGTGAACTCACTCCTCTCTGAATCTCTCTCAATAGAATATCATAATTTTAAAATTATGGAGCAAATCATGGATACTATTACTACCTCCCCTAAAACTCCCTCCTCAAAATAACCCTTATTTAATTATCTCAGTGCCGTCAATTTCCTCAAGTAGGTTATCTCTTTATCAAACTTATTCATACATTTCTCCTTGAACTCCTCTTTGACATCCTTCTTAATCTAAATCCTTTTCAACTATCTCATAATGGATCTCCCTGCAAACCCATTACAATCTCCTGTTCAGCTCTCTCCATTATGCTCCTGTGAATACTTGATCTCTCGATCATGCTACTTAATGTAAACGCCTCGTTCTGAAGGCAAATCAAAGCAAACAATGAGACTGTGTGTTTTGTGTGTGTAAAGTAGGGAGGGGGAGGGCACTGAGGAATATAACACAACAATCAGGAGTTCATGGTCTCCTTCAGCACATCTATGACTCACACTTTGTCTTCTCTCCCTCTTTACATTTCTGTGTTTATATATTGCCCCCTCGTTTAATTTTTCTTCCCCATAGTTTAATTGCTGTAACAGAAGGCATACGGACAGTGGGCTGTTGCCAGAAAACGTTACATCTTTGTTAAAGCCGGATCTGATGTTCCCACAGTGCAGCAGCTCTGCAAAATGAGAGGAAACAGAGAAAAACAACAAACATACAAAGTGGGTTAAGGACAAATGCTCCAATGTTACCTTATTTTTTCCTAAATCTCATTATATTGACACCCTGTCTTTCCTCTTTCCTCATCCCCTCTCCAATAAAGACTTTTCTCCTCCATTAGCTGTGCCCTGCTGAGGATTCATTTCACATCCTCCCCAGGTCGCTTGTATGCCAAGCAGCTCTGTGCCAGGCCAGACTCTCTGCCAACTCACCCTCCATCCTGCAGGCTGCTTAACAATGCAATGTGCTGCTCACCTCTGACCAGACCAGTTCCATTCACAGTTTTATCACAGTACCTTGAAGAAGGCCATGCAGTCAAAGACTTTAGATTCTGTACCAGAAGGAAAAATACAGTCACGTAGTGGTTAATAAAACAGAGATAGTTAATGATTTCCAGTCATTAAAGAGCATGTTAGAGATGGGGTCTATGGATGGTCAGTATATCCATCCATTCAACTTGAAATTTGATATTAATATTCATAATCCCCGGAGGATGCCTCTTTATCGTCCTGGGGATCTCTTTAAGTTTTGTCTGGCAATACTGACAGATCAAAGATTCCCCTAGCCCTTAGATGCATGACCTACCAATACCTACACTCTTCCATAAGTGGGGTCAAAAATGATCCCAATTAGAATCAATGTGTTTTATGTGATAAACTTAAGCAATTTCTTTCATTTTGGTTAAAGATGATAATTTGTATTATATTTTGAATTATTTCATGTTTGACATGTTCATTTATCACTTTTTATTAACATTTTAACAACTAATGACATCATTGAATAATCAATAATAGTATAATAGGCTACCTAACAGGTTACATTTTATTACAAGGAAGCTATAAATATCATAGTAAGTCTGCTTCTGCTTGTCTCTACACAACAATTGCAGTAGCCTAATGTTAGCTAGCTTACTAAGCTAACCACGCACACACACACACACACACACACACACACACACACACTCACACTTACTAATGACATCATTGAATAATCAATAATAGCATAATAGGCTACCTAACATGCGAGCACATACGCGCGCGCGCACGCACGCACACACACACACACACACACACACACACACACACACACAATTATGGTTAGATTTTATTACAAGGAAGCTATAAATATCATAGTAAGGCTGCTTATCTCTACACAACAAATGCAGTAATGTTAGCTAGCTAACCTTACAGTACTAACATTACATAGTAGGCTAGTTAGCTAACTAGTACCTACATTGTAGTTAGCTAACACTAGCTCGCTTAGTTAGCTAGTGTTAGCTAACTACAAAGTAGGCTAATTTGATGACAATAATACTATACTTTATCACACAAAAGTCATGGATGTGGAAAATCAATTCATATTTCATAACATCATATGTATTCCAAAAATATAATCAGGGCTGCCAACTTTTCAAAAAACCTCGGAGTGAGATTTGGTGGGGCCAACTGAAATTTTCAACCTGATCTCACAGAAATACGTGAAATGACCACGACCTCTTAACACCGCATTCCGTGGTGGCAGCACGTAATGGGTTGAAATTACGTGCTGCCACCACGAAAACAATGCCAATGTAAAGTCAATTAGGGTCCTCTCCCGTGGTGGACACACGGATTCCCTGATTCAATCACGTCACGTCAACCTCGTTTTCCTCAATGATATCTTTAACATTCCTGTACACACACAAAAACGCGGAAGTGTCCTTGATAACTCAACAATATGACAGGTTAATGTCAAGGCCATAAAATAAAATAAATGTATTTTGCCAGCTTTTGATAGCGTAGGGCTTTAAGAGCACTGTGCTGTGGGCGGATGGGGCGCGTTCCACTACTGTTTTGTAGCTGCTGTCCGCCGTCTGTGGGCTTAATGCCATTTCAGATTGCCATCTGTCTGCCATAAGTGAATCCAAACGCCACTAATAAATAAATAAATAAGAAGATAAAAATAAGGCTGAGCATGGAAGAACTAGAGAGGAAACACCATCACATGGAGCCATTCCCCCTGGCAACCCGGCCACCCTCCACTCCACCAGGGGGAGAGCGGACCCCAAGCCAGTGCCACAGAACCAGCGGCTGCCCCGCTGGTTATACCTCCGACCGAGGCAGCTGTCACACAAACCGCTGCTGAAAATTATAGCCTACATTTTGATACAGGTAGGCTATATACATATTGCAAAACTCTGTAAAAGTACACCAAAGCATATTTTGGTTTCCAAATATTTATTTGAAAACGAAACCATTCATACGGTCAATATAAAACATTTTGTTAGTAATAAAAAACAAATGGAATCTCAATGTGACCACGCCAGCCGGCGGGACTGTGGCTGAACCACTTCCAATGTTCATTCATTCATTCATTCATTCATTCATTCAATCGCGTGTTCAATGTGTGTGTGTGTGTGTGTGTGTGTGTGTGTGTGTGTGTGTGTGTGATCAATAAAAAAAAAGTAATTATTTCGGTTTTTATTTCTATTATTCTTCCGTTTTTTTAATTAAAATGCGTAATATAGCCAGCAATATTATAGACCAAATGTTAATCTGATTATTATTGTAGAATGTATTTAGCAAATCATCACTCTCAACTGGAGACAGCAGCAAAAAAAAAAAAAAAAAAAAGGCATTATAAAAAGCCGACAAATAGTGTTAATTAATTGACGTGAGACATTGAAGAGGTTGTCTCCTATAGTCTGTAATTTTTTATTTTTTTATCATAACTTCTCGGAAATTACTCAAAAGTAGAACATGCTAAAAGTAAACACAATAATAGGCTAAATAGTATCTAAGCAATAATAAAGTGTCTAAACAATAATAAATATTATCTAAGTTATCTATTAGGCTACCATTCCACTCTGTAAATAGATTTTAAAATTTCAATATAATTTTAATATTATTTTTTATTTCATTATTGTTATTATTGGTTTTACTTTTTAGTAGTATTGTATTGTCTGAGGATGACTCATGTTAGTAACTATCTACAGTAAAAAAGAAAAACAAGCAAAGAAACAAACAAAACTCATTTTATACACTGGGCCTTGAAGTGCTCTCTGAAACTACACCTGGCATGGCTTGTGTCCAAAAATGAAAAATCTAAACTTCATTAGCGCTAAACCAAATACATCATTGGAAAGGTCTCAACCTGGAGAGTAACATATGTCAGTATGAAGATTCTACATGGCTCCTGCTTTCAGCCATTGACCTTTGAACCTTGACCTCAGTGCATGTTTGAGGGCTTATAACTCAGCAACTAAAGGGGTACAGACATGGGACCAACTGTTATTGAGAGCTCTTGACCTCAGCTATCATGTGAGTGTAGTCAACAACTGAGGGTGCTGTCAGATATGGATAAAATATGGATAAAATTAATTTTCACCCATTTAGAAATTAGATATTTAAAATCTGATTACAGAAGTGTGTTTACCATCCCCTTAAAGTCCACACTGTACTCTCAATTCAGTATTTACAACTTCCAAATCTGGGAAAAACACTTAGATTTTTAAAAAACTACAATTCCCTGGGACCGCCATGCAGTTTGATACATATCAGCAACATAGTTGTAGTTCTTCTGATTTGCAAAGTAGGGCTCTAAATAGGGTTGTAAAAAGATATATCTACTGAATATATCTAATATCAAGTAAAGCCGAACTAGTTATTACACTCCACCTAGATGAAATATGGTAAGAAAAAGTAAAGATGTCGGCTAATTTTCGATATTTTAGCTAATACACTAGAAACGGCGCTTTTGGGACAGTAGGTTCGTTATGGCTTGTAAAATAGGGTTGTAAAAGATAGATCTACTGAATAAATCTAATATCTAGTAAAGCCAAGTATTACACTGCATCTAGATGAACTATGGTAAGAAAAAAAGCAAGGATGTTGGCTAATCGTAGTTATTTTAGATAGTACTCTAAAAACGGCGTTTTGGGACAGTAGGTTTTTTTGCGGCTTGTTGTAAAACAGGGTCGTAAAAAGATACATCTACTGAATATATCAAATGTCTAGTAAAGCTGAACTAGTAATGACACTGCACCTAGATGAAATATGTTAAGAAAAAGTAAGCATGATGGTTCATTTCAGATATTTTAGCAAGTTCTCTAGAACAGCTGAACTATCACGTTATTACCATTATTATTATTATTGGTGGGAAATTATAACAGAGGAATGTATTTGCCGTTTTAATATCAAGGACACTTCCGCGTTTTTGTACGTATACAGGAATGTTAAAGATATCATTGAGGAAAACGAGGTTGACGTGACGTGATTGAATCAGGGAATCCGTGTGTCCACCACGGGAGAGGACCCTAATTGACTTTACATTGGCATTGTTTTCGTGGTGGCAGCACGTAATTTCAACCCATTACGTGCTGCCACCACGGAATGCGGTGTTAAGAGGTCGTGGTCATTTCACGTATTTCTGTGAGATCAGGTTGGAAATTTTGCCACATACACTGCAATTTTTTTTGTATGGCCCATTCAGCGTCATTACCATACAGCAAAAATGTTTTTTTGTTTTGTTTTGTTTTGTTTTTTAAATATACCATTTTCCATACAGAGTGTACCAATTGAACCAACTGACCCAACAGTAAGACACAAGACAAAGCATGGCTCAAATTTGTACATGTTTACTTTGGGATTCTGTATAAAAATAAAGTCATCAAATGGTAAACAGATATGCAACATCATGCAAGAAACATTTAAGTAAAAATAGACGAATTCGGTGAGCAATTTGTGTATGCCGTCATCTTGCGGCGGCGCCATTGCTGCGGTGACATGTGTCAGTCATCAATTCATTATGCTGTCATTGTGAACTGACTCTCTACAGTGACAGCATCATGAATAGCTGGATTGATGATGTTAGACGGTGGCCTCCGGTAACTGATGAAGGTATCAAATGAGCACCAATATTAATTTAGAAATTAATCATTTGTTTGAGCGATAAGCAGGAAAGATTACAGTAATAGGGAGATAACAGACTGTATCATTAAACACTGTGTAATATAACGTTAGCATACGTTACGTGTGCTGATGTTAGCGAGCTAGCAGCGTGACATTTAATCATTATGGACAGGCTACGTGACTAAAAACAACAACAACACATGTTTGTGTTTTCATTCATTCATTCATTCATTCATCTTCTAACCGCTTCATCCTCTTGAGGGTCGCGGGGTGGCTGGAGCCTATCCGAGCTACATCGGGCGAGAGGCATGGTACACCCTGGACAGGTCGCCAGACTATCACAGGGCTGACACATAGAGACAAACAACCATTCATGCTCAGATTCACACCTAGGGACAATTTAGAGTCACCAATTAACCTAGTCCCCAATCTGCATGGGAGGAAGCCGGAGTGCCCGGAGAGAACCCACGCTGACACGGGGAGAACATGCAAACTCCGCACAGAAGGGCTCCCACGCCCGGGATCGAACCGGCAACCCTCTTGCTGTGAGGTGAGAGTGCTAACCACCACACCACCGTGCCGCCCCGTGTTTGTGTTTTGTTTTAGGTATTTAAGAATATTTTATTGATTGCCTGGCCTCCAATGACCAGAAAAACGGCAATTACAGATCTCTGATTGAGAGTCAAAATTACCAGAGCTCCGGATGGGTTGGGCAAATTTTACACCACCTTTTAGACGACCATCATATCATATTGAAAACGATCAATATTGATCGCCTTCAATATGATGTGATGGTCACGTAGCCTGTCCATAATGATTAAATGTCACGCTGCTAGCTTGCTAATGTCAGCACACGTAACATTATATTACAGTGTTTAATGATACAGTCTGTTATCTCCCTATTACTAATCTTTCCTGCTTATCGTTCAAACAAATGATTAATTTCTAAATTAATATCGGTACTCATTTAAGATGCCTTCATCAGTTACCGGAGGCCACTGTCTAACATCATCAATCCAGCTATTCATGATGCTGTCACTGTAGAGAGTCAGTTCACAATGACAGCATAATGAATTGATGACTGACACATGTCACCGCAGCAATGGTGGCGCCGCAAGATGGCGGCATACACAAGTGGCTCGCCGAATTCGTCTATACGTCCCGCCTCTAACCTCATATTGCTCATCGATTGGCTCTACCGTTATTTTGGTAACGTGTGATTGGTCACACGGTCACATGGACCAGTGGATTCACTCTGTCACTGCATCCAACAGGTCAGTGTGTGGATGCAAAACAACTTTCTCCAGCTAAATTCAGACAAGACTGAAGTCATCGTATTTGGTCCACAGAAACAAAGAGAAAGTGTCAGCAGTCACCTCCAGTCTCTCTCTCTAAAACCTACAAATCAGGCTAGAAATCTCGGGGTAATAATGGACTCAGACTTGAACTTTAACAGCCACATCAAATCAATAACATCAGCAGCTTTTTACCATCTAAAAAACATTGCCAAAATCAAAGGTATAGTGTCTAAACCAGACTTGGAGAGACTTATCCATGCATTTGTCTCGAATAGGTTAGACTACTGTAACGGCCTGCTCACTGGCCTCTCCAAACGGGCCGTAAGACAGCTGCAGTACATCCAGAATGCTGCTGCTCGGGTCCTGACCAGAACCAGGAAGTACGAGCACATTAGTCCTGTGCTCAGGTCTCTACACTGGCTTCCTGTGGCTCAGAGAATAGATTTTAAAGCAGCTCTGCTTGTGTACAAGTCTCTCCACGGCCTAGCACCAAAGTACATCTCTGACATGTTAGTGCCATATGAACCATCTCGGACTCTGAGGACCTCAGGGACCGGCCTCCTGCTGGTGCCCAGAGTCAGGACTAAACATGGGGAATCAGGATTCCAGTTTTATGCAGCTAAAATCTGGAACAGTCTTTCTGAAGATGTGAGACCGGCCTCTACTCTGACAATGTTCAAATCTAGGCTCAAAACAGCTCTATTTCACTGTGCATATGACTGAAAGGATCTTATCTCTTTTAAAGTTCATTTTATAATGATTATTTATGTTTTTATTTTGTATTGTGATTTTAATGCATTTTCTTGTTCTGTAAAGCACTTTGAATTACTTTGTGTACGAATTGTGCTCTACAAATAAACTTGCCTTGCCTTGGTCCTCCCCAGCGCCGCTCTCTCCACTGACTTTGTGGGTGCGCGTCACCGTACAGCTCACGGCAGTTCGTGAGGGAACGACACATACACGCGCGTTACCGTTGCGCTCCACACCAGAGCGCCGAGTGTGAACGGTGAGTCGGTTGATTCAGTAAATAAACTAAACAAACACCTGTTGATGTTAGGCTAACTGAATGGTGTTCCTTATAAGCTCAACCACAATCGGCCCACATGTGGCATGGACAGATCTGGGCCACATAAACGAAACCACAATCGGGCCACATCAATCAATCAATCAATCAATCAATCAATTTTATTTATACAGCCCAATATCACAAATCACAATTTGCCTCACAGGGCTTTACAGCATACAACATCCCTCTGTCCTTATGACCCTCGCAGCGGATAAGGAAAAACTCCCCCAAAAAAACGGTAGAAACCTCAGGAAGAGCAACTGAGGAGGGATCCCTCTTCCAGGACGGACAGACGTGCAATAGATGTCGTACAGAACAGATCAGCATAATAAATCAACAGTAATCCGTATGACACAATGAGACAGAGAGAGAGAGAGAGAGAGAGAGAGAGAGAGATGCAGGTAATGACAGTAGCTTACAACAACATTATTGAAAGTAATAATATTATAGTTATAGTTCTGGCTACTGTGGTACAATTATATAATAATAATAATAATACTAATAATACAAACAATAAATATAATACAATATCTGGCAGTATACATGTGTGACAATAGTCGTGTATAATAACAGTAGAAGTATGACTAATGACTAATGATGGCAGCAGCAGCAGGAGGCATCTGGCAGGACCACGGCAGCAGCACAACCACACACGTCACGCTGTCCAGGCACCGCTGCGATATGAGTTAATCTGAGAGACAGTGGAGCACAAAGGCTCCGGAGAAGAAGCCGAGTTAGTGACATCCAGAATGGCCGAGTTAGCAAGATGCAGTAATAGAATACCAGAGACAGAGAGAGAGAGAGAGAGAGAGAGAGAGAGAGAGAGAAGAAGAAGGTGCCGGTGTATTATATAGGGGTCCTCCGGCAGACTAGGCCTAAGTCAGCCTAACTAGGGGCTGGTACAGGGCAAGCCTGAGCCAGCCCTAACTATAAGCTTTATCAAAGAGGAAAGTCTTAAGTCTAGTCTTAAATGTGGAGACGGTGTCTGCCTCCCGGACCGTAACAGGAAGATGATTCCACAGGAGAGGAGCCTGATAGCTAAAGGCTCTGGCTCCTGATCTACTTTTGGAGACTTTAGGGACCACGAGTAACCCTGCGTTCTCAGAGCGCAGTGTTCTGGTGGGATAATAAAGCACTATGAGCTCTCTAAGATATGATGGAGCTTGACCATTTAGAGCTTTATAAGTTAACAGTAGGATTTTAAATTCAATTCTGGATTTTACAGGGAGCCAGTGCAGAGAAGCTAAAACAGGAGAAATATGATCTCGTTTCTTAGTTCCTGTTAGTACACGTGCTGCTGCATTCTGAATTAGCTGGAGAGTTTTTAAGGACTTACTAGAGCTACCTGATAACAGAGAGTTACAGTAATCCAGCCTAGAGGTAACAAAAGCATGGACCAATTTTTCTGCATCATTTCGGGTCAGGATAGGCCTAATTTTCGCAATATTACGAAAAAATGCAGTCCGTGAGGTTTGTTTTAAATGAGAATTAAAAGACAAATCTTGATCAAATATTACTCCGAGGTTTCTTACAGTAGTGCTAGAGGCCAGAGCAATGCCATCTAGAGAAACTATGTCATCAGATAAAGAGTCTCTGAGTTGTTTGGGGCCAAGAACAATAACTTCAGTTTTGTCTGAATTTAACATCAGGAAATTGGTGCTCATCCAAGTTTTTATGTCCTTAAGGCAGTTATGGAGTTTAGTTAATTGATTACTTTCTTCTGGCTTAATCGATAAATACAACTGAGTATCATCCGCATCACAATGGAAATTTATAGAGTGATTTCTAATGATGTTACCTAAAGGAAGCATATATAGAGTAAATAGGATTGGTCCGAGCACAGAACCTTGCAGAACTCCAAAACAAACTTTGGTACGTAAGGACGATTCATTATGAACGTGAACAAACTGAAAACGATCAGATAAATAAGATTTAAACCAGCTTAGTGCAGAACCTTTTAGGCCAATTAAGTGATCCAGTCTCTGCAGTAGAATTTGATGGTCAATTGTGTCAAACGCCACACTAAGATCTAATAAAACAAGTACAGAGACAAGTCCTTTGTCCGAAGCAATCAGAAGGTCATTTGTAATTTTAACTAGTGCTGTCTCAGTGCTATGATGCACTCTAAATCCTGACTGAAATTCCTCAAATAAATTATTATCATGGAGAAAATCACACAGCTGGTCTGCGACTACTTTCTCAAGGATCTTTGACATAAAGGGAAGATTAGATATTGGTCTATAGTTGGCTAACACCTCTGGATCCAGGGTGGGCTTTTTTAGGAGAGGTTTAATTACAGCTACCTTAAAAGACTGTGGTACATAGCCTGTTAATAAGGATATATTGATCATATCTAATATATGAGTGATAACTAAAGGAAAGACCTCCTTAAGTAGCCTAGTTGGGATGGGGTCTAAGAGACACGTTGATGATTTGGATGAAGAAATCACTACAGTCAATTCTTGAAGAGAAATTGGAGAAGCAATCTAAATATATATTAGGTTTTACAGCTGTGTTTGAGGTTAGATAGGTACTATCTGAGGACAGGAGGTCATGAATTTTGCCTCTAATAGTTAGAATTTTGTCATTAAAAAAGCTCATAAAATCATTACTGCTAAGGGCTAAAGGAATACAAGGCTCAATAGAGCTGTGACTCTCAGTCAGCCTGGCTACAGTGCTGAAAAGAAACTGGGGTTGTTCTTATTGTCTTCTATTAATGCTGAGTAATAGTTTGCTCTGGCATTGCGGAGGCCCCTCTTATAAGTTTTGAGACTGTCTGTCCAGATTAAATGAGATTCTTCCAGTTTGGTTAATCGCCAATTCCTTTCAAACTTTCGCAATATTTGTTTTAACTTACGGGTTTGAGAGTTATACCAAGGAGCGAATTTTCTTTGCTTTTTTAACTTCTTTTTAAGAGGAGCTACAGAGTCAAGTGTTGTTCGCAGCGAGCCTACGGTGCTATCGACAAAATGATCAAAGTCGGTACGGGAAACCTCTGTTACTGAGGGACTTGGTATTGAATTTAATGACGGAGTAATCTTTTCCTTAAATTTTGCGACAGCACTATCTGATAAACATCTAGCATGTGGCATGCCATCCTATAAACAGTGCCATCATTGCCAGACCTGGCCCACATCCGGTTGACATACCACTTGCCATGCCAGCAGTCAGCCAGCAGTGCCGGCTTAACGCCAGATCTGGCCCAGACCTGTCTGCTATGTGGGTTGGCAACTCTTTGCTAGATAATGAGATGCTAATGAGCTAATACTAGCTGAGCTAAGTTTAGCAACTATTAGATCAATATTATATGCCAGAGAACATGAAATTCCACTTCACATGCTCCATCAGCAATCATAGATGTCATGTAGTGATGACACAGTTCACATTGTTTGTAGTAAGAAGACATGATAGAAACAGTCTGAATAAATAAAGTGTAAACACTATAAATAATAGCTCCTTCAGTGACAGTCTTCAGCATCCATGGTGTGTGAGGGAGAGAGAATAGAGATCCACTGCTCCCAGTAAAAACACCCAGTAAGAACACTCATACTCATAACAGTCATATTCATGTAATAGATATTGGGTGTAAGTGCAACATTTTGCACACAGTTGTATTACAATCATTTTGGAGCATTTACATTTTTGTTGATTTATTTTTAATATGATGAAGCTGACTAACTTGTGTTGACATTATGGCTGTTCTTTAGCCTATATACATTCAGATGTTGTTTAATGAATTACACAATTGTAAAACATACAGTATGTTTAGACTGTTGAATCTCAGATTGTCCCACTGTTCACATGTCTTGCATCAATATATTTTTTGTCAGATGACAAGTAGTAGAGAGACTGGAGGAGTTGGAAGAGATGGAGGAGGAGAGGCAGGAAGAGGAGCCTCACAGGTGAGATTGAATCATGAAGGATATATGTTGATAGTGAGATTCAGCATTGTGACTAGGGGTAAGTAAAAATATTGATTCATGCATAATATATGTTTTTGCTCATTATCAATATCAATTCGGATCACTATTACCAACCCAACTGCAGACCTCAGGCTGGTACTGAAGTTAAGCCCCTTCGGAGTATACTGTTATTGTTATTATTATAGTTTACCATGGGAAGCACATACGGACAGATGTGATGAAGTTATCAGTGTATATTCATGTAACTGAAAACATTAGAGAATACATTAACCAAGGCATTCTTGTATTTAGTGTACATATCTAAATATGCATTATAAAGCAGTGAGCAGTTTCACATGATGTGAAATTGCATTAAAAAATCATCAATGTACAGGTCGCCGCCATGGAGCACTTTTATGTCCCTACCAATGCGCAATACACCTCCCAACTGCTACATTGGATGTTGGTGGCGCTGTGGCCCAATTTACACCGGGATTGCACTCAGAAGAAGAAGAAGAAGAAGGAGAAGAAGAAGAAGAACAAGAAGAAGAAGAACAAGAACAAGAAAAAGAAGAAGATCGATTTCCCCCGCTCTTTTCAGGTATGTATGTTAAGTGTTTGTGCTCTTAAACTTTAAGTAACGTCTGCATATTTGTTTTTTGTGTGTTGTGAGGTTATTTAAAGGCATTCCGAGAGCTTTGTACATATTATTTTGAGGTTTCAATGCAGCTGTAAAAGTATACTGTAGGTTGATACCTAATTAATTTTGTCTGTTTTATCTATACAAAACCATTCCACTATGCTGCTTTATAATTGTATGGTAATTACTGTATATATAGTAGTATATACAAATTAGAATAATTTATACACAGTTTCATATACAGTAGGTGCGTACATTGTGTTTTAGACAAAATTAATTATCAACCTTTACTCATCTTTCAAAGGAATGTGAGATTTTTTTTCCCACTGTGTTCTTGGTTCGTTCTTCATAGGTGACAGGGTTAAGTCTGTTCATGAGGCTTGACACCACTGCAAAGCTGGTCCTGGTGTTACCCCACTCCAATGCAGATGCAGAGAGAGAAACTAAAACCAGGAACAGCCTGGCTCTGGATGGAACCATGTCATCAATAATGACAATGAAGATGGCTGGCCTGGAGTCCTGCTTCACGTGGGAGCCCTCCCCAGAAATCATCAAGGCCTCAAAAAAAGGCCACAGGCAAGTACAACAAAGCACCCAAATCTTAAGGACTTTGACAGTAGCTTCCCTATTTTGGGAATTGTTTGTATAAATGGTTAAACTTTATTTTATTTTATTTTTTTTTAATTTAAATTGGTATTAGCTGCATGTAGTTTGGGGATGTTCAAAAATGTCATAATAACATAGCTTTTGGGGGGTTTCATTTTTATTTAAATGTTTCTTGCATGATGTTGCATATCTGTTTACCATTTGATGACTTTATTTTTTATACAGAATCCCAAAGTAAACATGTTCAAATTTGAGCCATGCTGTGTCTTGTATCTTACTGTTGGGTCAGTTGGTTCAATTGGTACACTCTGTATGGAAAATTGTATATTTAAAAAAAACAACCACAACAAAAAAAAAACGTTTTTGCTGTGCCAAATCTCACTCCGAGGTTTTTTGAAAAGTTGGCAGCCCTGTACCTGGAATATGAAATGATAAAAACTCTTAATTCCATAGATATTGAAGAAAAACAATCCCTGGGGTCATTTTTGACCCCACTTATGCATCTAAGGGCTAGTCTCCTTGAGAGGGACCCAGCTGCAGACATGATGGCGGACATGGGCGTCGCCATATATCCAATCCAAAAGTTGGTCTGTGTGTGTATTATTCGCCGAAGAAGAAGACAACGGAGAAGACGAAGAGAAGAATGCAAACAATACATGCATGACTAAAATAAAGAGTGGTAAGGGAACGAGTCTTTTAATTATTAGAATTAGACAACTTTATTGTCATTGTACATTGTACAATGAAATTCTGTTCGGCACTTAGCACTAGCAGTACTAGCTAGTAGCTAGCACTAGCATAGAGTACCAAGCTGCTGCGTTTATACGCACCGTCATCTTCATTATCTTTTAACACGTGTGTTACGTTCTCTAAGATGCAATTCTACGTAATGTATCGAATCATTTGGGGGACGTCTATGTGGGGAATCTTGGCATGCACAAATTACTACCACCGGATGGTGGGTTTAGCTACATTTGTTGTGTAAAAACGAGGGCATGATTGGTATTAACTTAACATTAGCTGCTCAAGGTCTGTTGTGCTCCCTTTCATCAATGTCTGTGTGTAAACAGTGTTAATGTTGGCCAGAGACTATTACTGCCCTCGCTTGATGTGTTGGTTAATTTAGATGTGTAGTTTGCAGCGGGGTTAATATGTGTTCCTCTGCTTTTTGGTGTGTTGTGGTGTAAAACATTGGTGCACACACTCACTGCACACAAGCCATTTTTTCCCCAATTTTTGGTTCGCCTGGTCTCCCTGTGTATTAATGCTTGTATAACCTAAACCCTGCACTGCTCAATCAAGTTATATACAGCTTTTTTTCCCAGAGATAGTCTAAAAATAGTACGGGAGTCGTCTCATGTGGTATACGACATGAGCGACCCCCGAGGGTTAACCGAGTCAGATAAATAACGTATACATAGCCCCGGGTGTCTACAAAAAATACATTTGTATTATGTTTTATACTGTGTTCCCACCAAACGTGAATTCGCAAATTCGTGCGTCAAGATTACATACTATGCAATGCAAAGACGCAATTAGACGCGAAATCACACCGGGTGGCGCGATGGACGCGTCTAGCGCGACACGATGAACACGATGGAGGCGATAGGGGCGTCTAGCACGGCGCGATAGATGCGAAATTCGTGTCCAACGCCTCATCACTCGAGTTGAAAATATTGAACTTTTAAGGCAAATTCACATGAGGCTGTGCCGCGAAAGCCAATCAACGTTGAGATTCTCCCGACGTCACTGGCGTGTGTCAACAACGTCCAGTTGTTGACACAGCAATAAGCTGCTACTCACCGGAGAAAGATGGACAGACGCTCCGCGGCTGAAATGGAGCGGCTGTAGTTGGTGTCCTGCCAGGAGATCCTGGCGCCAACCCTCGCCAACAGGTCCTCAAACTGGGCCCCAGTCAGCCTGAAGTACCGCTGAAAGCGGATTTCATCCAGACGGAGTTCCTGGAGGAGGTGGTGAAACTCGCTGAGCTGGATGCGCTTCTGCAGGATAGGGTGAACCCAAAAACGATGGCGTTTGGCCCTCCGACGCATTTGGGACTTCCAGAGCAGGTACAAAGCAGCGATGGTGGTTATCTCAGCCATGGTCGTCAGTGGCTACCCGGAGCTATATGATACTACGTGTCTACTCTACAGAGACCGCAACGAAAAGGAGCAGGCTCGGGTGAAAGACGCTGAGGAGACTGGTCTACTTGGTAAGTTCTGTAAATGTGTGTCTTTAATTAGTTTGCAGAATGGTTGTACTATGAACGTTAGCACTAGCTTAGCTCCAGTTAGCACAGCTGGCTTCCCTGCTACTCGCGCGAATGACGCGATAACGCGAATTAACAAAATGGTCAGGCGTCGAAACTCGGGCGTTACGGGCGGCACGTTACAAGCGATTAAATCGCGTTCATCGCGTTTGGTGGGAACACAGCATTAGTAATGCAGAGCACTAATACACATACACATGTGGATACATAAATAGCTGTAGTGCCTCCTCCACCATGACTCCTTTAGATCGGTAAAATATGGTTGATGTTCAGTATGTTTTCCAGCTATCAATGTTGATTGACTTCTCCTTTTTTTCAGATGCACCCCTCTATTTTGAATGACGAAGCCAGTCCGGGGCACACAACCCTTTCACCATCCGAGTTTGGGTGTCCTCTCTGCCCCAGATTTAAAACCAAAAATGAGAGCGTGATCCAGAGGCACCTGAAAAACCATATGGAAAATGCAGTTCATTTCCATGGTATGTTGATGAGAAGTATCTGTTTGAGATCATATACTTCTACATTTAACAGTAATGTTTAATGATATTTGTTTGGGACAAAACAAGACATTTTAGGCTGCATCTTGGGATCTTGGGATTTGTGGAACAGTGGTAGACATTTTATACCATTTTCTTACATTTTATAGACCAAACAAATTATTTTACTGTTTTTTTTCCTTTTTTTTTCTCCTTTGTTTTTTTTTCTACTTTTGAGATTGATATGGATATCTGGAATAAAAACTTGTTCACAAAAAAGAGAACTCCAAGTCTACTTCTTTATGTTGCCAGTACAATTGTGTAATATTGTGTTTACATGTATTCCTGAAATATAATAGAATACAACTGACAATATGACAATCTAATTATTACCTTCATTTAATAGTTAAATAGTTACAATTAACCATACTGATGTAAGAGTAAGTATGACATTTGTTGTGTCCATGGTTTTCAGTTGTTTTGAATGACATTATAGTAATCTGCATTTTGCAACTGTAGCCCAATAAATGAAAGTGCTCACCTTATTTAATCTTTGTTAAAAATTAATCCAACTAAAATTCATGTTTTTGCTGATTTTCTTCAATTTTTGTAGGTTTAACTTGTTGAGGTCAATGTTATTCCAAACAAAACATGATTGTATTTAAAATAATTGTTGAAATAATTGTATTATTATTTATTTTATAATATATATGTGTATATATATATACATATATATATATATATATACTGGGCATATATATATGTATATATATATAGATATAATTGTTGGTTGCTTCAAAGTTTGTAAATTTGTAAATGTATTGCTAAAATAAATAATATGAAAAGGCAGACTTAAAAACCGACTTCTGGGGAAAAAAAAAAAACTGAATTCCGGTATGGACTTCCGGTATGTATGAAACTTCCGGTATGGACTTCCGGTATCGTAGACATGAAGAAGATGAACTTCTGGTATGGACTTCCGGTATGGACTGGATATATGGCGGCGCCCTTGTCCGCCATCTTGTCTGCAGCTGGGTACTTTTGGTCTCCTTGACCAAGATTGTGGTCCAGGATGTTTGTCTTGAAAACTAAATATCCAGATTTCATAAAATTTGCTTTGGATATTCATAACCCTAGAGGATGAATCCCACTGCTCTCTGTAACCCCTTGACTTTTCCTCCACTACCACTAGAATTTTCCAATTAAATTTAAACATTTATTGGGCAGATTACAATGAAATTTAATGAGCACATTCTTGCTCCCAAAAAGATAAATCTTACAGACACTAAATAGGCTTTATCGTAGTGCCATGAATCAAAATATCAACAGCAAGCACAAGATAGCTCACTTAATTACACATGTATGCCCTCATGCTCTCTTTCAGAGACCCAACCATCCAGAATTGTTCCTATCAACAATAAATCTGGATGAGATGGAATAGTGGAATGGCAGCAATGAAAAGTGAAACCCTCATTACCACCAGCTGTCCTTGAGCAGGGCACTTAACCCCCAACTGGACCTGTGGTTCAGTGACCAGCAGGTCAGACTGTGGTCATACTGGGCAGCCTCCAAGTGTTGGTGTGTGTAATGGAGTAAGTGTGGTAAGGGTGTTCTTTCAGAAGAAAGCTGGGCCCTCAGTGAAACTTCCTCGAATAAATTAGCGTTAAAAAAGTGGATAAACCCTTTAAGACAGTGGCACCACAGGTAAAATTATAGACACAAGATACTGTATCCCAGAATGTGACAGTCTGACTGCTATAAAATTTACTCAGGACATTCATGCACTCACGAGGGTCTTTTTGGGTCTCCTCTTGCAAACCTCAGGCAGAAATTTAACTTTGGGCACAACATATCTCATAACAGACCCTGAGAGAATAAGCATTTTATGAGTGCTTAACATTTAAGAGAATACACTTTCTTCTCAACAAGACATAAAACTTTTTCAATCATTGATTTTATATTTTATATTACTTTCTACAGGTCTAGTCAATTTTGTAAAGAATGTGGGCATTAGACATATGTCACTGTCAGATCATCATGCCAACCTTTGTAAATTCAGCTTTTCTAGCAACTCAGCTACAAGGGCATCTCGGTGCAGATTTAATTTGACTTTATTACAAAACGAGCAGTTCTGTGCACAATTTAAATCAGGATTAAAAGAATTTGTGGTTATGAATAAAGACTAAGTCACAGATGTAAGAAATGTATGGAATGCTATAAAAGGCTATATTAGGAACAACTGCATAGCTTTTGCTTCAGCATTGAATAGAAGTCAACTAAAAGCTATTTCTGAATTGGAAACTATGCAAGCAAGAACAACAGAGCATATTTAAATTGGACAGACAAATACAGTTAACTAAGATCACAGGAGAAATAAATGCAATGATTACAAAATGAGCTGAATTCCTTGTGCACAGAACTAGACAGTCAACTTATTTGGACGGTAGCAAGCCAAGTTTTTTGCTTGCTAGCCAGATTCACTATAACGAAGGTTTAGCTGAAATCTCTGTCATCAAGAACGAAGCTGGAGTTATACTGGAGGAACCCTGTCTTATAAATGCAGAATTTCAGCGGTTCTACAAAAGTTTATATACATCTAACTTTAATAATAAATTAGAAGAGTTGGAAGATTTCTTTCATGGATTGAATATTCCACGTCTATCTCCATCCGAGTTTGAGGCCTTAGAGTCTCCAGTAACTATTAATGAAATCTATGAGGCTTTAAAATCTATGAATGTGGGAAAATCGCCGGGATGGGACGAAACCCCTCCAGAGACATACCTGGCTTTCTGGACAGAAATCAGACCAACAATATTAGAAATTTTTCAAATGGCGATGAAAGAGGGCGGTTTCCATAGAGACATTAATACAGCTGTTATATCTTTGTTCCCTAGAAAAGGAAAAAACCCAAAATCATGTTCAAGCTATAGGGCAGTATCTCCACTAAACGCAGATGTGAAATTGTAATCGCTTAAGTTAAAGCTAGACGACTCGAGAAGGTGCTTCCATCTCTGATCCACTTGGACCAGATGGGATTTGTTAAGAACAGATTTGCTTCAGACAACATACGCAGGTTATTACACATCATTCACTATGCACCAAATATTGTATCTCCATGTGCCATCCTGTCCATCGACGCTGAGATAGCATTCGATAGGCTAGAATGGTCATATTTATGGTTCACTCTTCAAAAAATGGGTTTTGGTAATACATTTATAGGCATGCTGCAGACTTTATACATTATTCCAACAGCAATAGTTGTCACTGGTAACCAGCGCTCATCACCTTTTACAATAGCAAGGGGTTTTAGACAAGGCTGCCCTACTTCAGCACTATTATTCATTCTTTCTCTAGAGACTTTAGCACAAAAAATAAGGATGTCAGAAGACGTAAAACCAATATTAGTACAAAATATATCACTTATAAAGGAAAGGCCAAAACAGACTCTACCTGCTGAGGCAGCTCAGGTCTTTTGGAGTGTAAGGGGCGCTCCTGAAGACCTTCTTTGACACTGTGGTGGCATCAGCCATCTTTTACGGAGTGGTCTGCTGGGGCAGCAGCGTCTCGGCTGCAGATAGGAAGAGACTGGACAAGCTGATCAAGAAGGCAAGCTCTGTCGTGGGATGCTCTCTGGACTCTGTGCAGGTGGTGGGAGAAAGGAGGATGACAGCCAAGCTGTCATCTCTGAGGACTTAATGACTCCCATCCTCTGCAGGAGGAGATAAAAGCTCTGGAGAGCTCCTTCAGCGATAGACTGATTCACCCAAAGTGTGAAGGAATGCTATCGCAAGACTTCCTGCCTGCTGCTGTCAGACTACATAACCAGCACTGCTCACAGTAAACTGCACCATGGACACTTTATTGACACTACGGACACTTTATGGACACCACAGCTGTCTGTTGTTTTGGACATACAATCACGTGCACTAGATGTGCTCCGTTTATCCACTGCTCATTTTCATTCACTGCTGCTCATTATTATCCGCTTCTCATTATTATTATTATTGTTATTGTTATTTATCACCGTTTCTTGTATTTTTGTACTTATTTGCATGCCTAGTTTTTAAGTTTTAAGCTTAAAGTTTAAATTTTGAAATCTTTAATCTTACTCTTTCCCCTTGACTGCTGTAACATTGGAATTTTTCAATTATGGGATCAATAAAGTGTATCTTATCTTATCTTATCTTATCTTATATGACTTCTCTTTATGCAGATGACCTATTACTATACATGAATGAGGTACCTTCCACTTTACCAGCAGTATTGAGTATAAGAAATTTAGTGTTTTATCAGGATATAAGATTAATTCAAACAGATCATCCCTATTGCCATCAAATAAGCCCATGATAGAAACCCAACTGACCACTGATATAGAGATAAAGATGTCTATACTACAAAATAGTAGGCCTATATGTGGTGGCAAAAATATACCAAATTTAGAGCTTTATTATATTTCATTTACTCTTCGTCCTCTTCAAAAGTGGTTTAAAAATGAGGTTCAGGTCTCATGGGTACAGATGGAAAAGAACATTGTTACACCCTTTTGATTGACAGACATTTTGTATTGTAAATTAACAAATAAATATTGTACAGATCATTTTGGTCCCATTGTTGCCAGTGCAGTCCAAATATGGATACAGGCAGAGCAATTAATAAAATGGGAAAATACATGGCATATGAACCAATATTTAGAAATAACATGCTACTTATAGATTAAAAAACAATTATTTGTGGACTATGGCAACAATGTGGCATAAATGCTCTATCAGACCTGATGTGCAATGGGGGACTCATGTCATCTGAAGAACTGAAATCATTTTATAACCTACCTGGGTCAACATTTTGGTTTTATTTACAACTACAGACAGCTATGCGCACCTATGGTGTGCCTTGGGCAGACAATCTTCTCACACATCCTGTAGAAGAAATGGTTACATCTAATATCCCCAAAGGTTTTGTTTCTTATATCTATAGAAAATTACAAAGTGCAAGAAATGCCAATATGGGGATCACAACGGTATGGAATATAGTTATTAAGGAATATGGAATATGTAATATAGGTCAAATGTTTTTGGAGTCTGGTTGTAGAGGTATTAAATCAGTTACTAGAAGTGTCTATACCATGTCTGCCACACATACTATTGTTGAATGATGATTCTACACTATCACTACTTTTCAAAAGAAAATGTTGGTTTCAAGGTGGAATCCCCCACATACACTGTATTAACAAATGGAAACATTCCTTTGTAAATGTACTAACTCTTGAATTGTCGATTGCAAAAACAAATGGGGCAAAAAAGCAATCTATAGAGGCTAAAGAAGTTAAAACATATCTATAACAAATTTAACAAAGGAAAGCTTTGTATGGTTTTATATGGGTTTTTTTTTCTTTTTGATGTTGTTTCGCTCCCTAATAATCAAAATGGATGGAACCAAGGGAGGGGAGGGGATGGGGATGGGCGGTAAGGGGAAAGAGGGAAACGGGTCAGGAGAACAACCCTATATATGTTATTGTTGAAAGTTGTTATGGCATGTCAATGATGATGATATGTATATTGCATATGAAGTGGAATGACCTGTTTTATTTTAGAAAATGTCAAATAAAAAATTGGTCACAACAAAAAACAACATTTAAGACTCTCAATAAGTCTTTTCTGTTGTGAAATAGGCCAAAATGTCAACTTTTGGATATGACATATATCTCATAGTCTAATAAGACAGATTTACCGAGCACATTCATGCTCCAAGGAGGATAAACCCCTGTGATTCTGATAACCATGTAGCGTTAGCTCTAACAACCCCATACCCAAAGGCTGACATTTTTGCCTTAATGCTAAGAATAGACAAATGGTAATTATGTTGCTTGTTTGGCTCTTCTAGGGATAATCAAGTGGCAATCTCAGGGACTAAAATATAAACCCAACACATAAGTGCCAAAAACTGCAGTTCCTCTAATGGCCACTTGAAACTGGATCCAAGAGTAAGTTAATCCCCATAGACCTCCATGTTAAAATGACCAACTTTACAGCAGAAATAAACATGTTTACAGCCTGGTGCCAAGAATGGTTTTGGTCTCTATAGCTAATGTCAATATTCGTGACAACTGTACAGGGGGTGAATTTCTATATAACTCACTTGTTTAAATGTTATTAAGGCTTAAGGCTCAATAAGGCTTATTAAAGTTATGCATAATTAAGGGAAGACCACTTTGAGTGACAGGTGGGTGCTATCCATTGACAAATCGTTACTATGGCAACAGTGCTGCTTCAGTAATAAAGTAAACGCATAGCCATAGCTGTCGCTATTTCAGTGTGTTTTTACTAAATGAAAGTCAATCAAAACATTTTGGTTGCCAAGAAAGGTCTTGTTCAGCATTTGGTTGTAGTAAAAGACCCTCTTAGGAGTAGGACATTCAGTTTTTCCATTAAGTACATTTTGTTTTAATGTGTTTAAGCTGCCGGCACAATCGTATAGTGGTTAGCATTGACGCCTCACAGCAAGAGGGTTCTGGGTTCAAACCCTGGGGTGGAGGCTGATTTTCTCTTCACCACTTCCTTATACATTCTGTCAGATGGCTCATTGGGCCTTTAATGAGCGCCTTTGAGAGCCATCTTCCCATGTCAATTTTCCATCCCTTAGGAAGCCCAGTGTTTGCTGAGGAAATATTTGAGGAGTGTCCATTACCGAAACTGTTACGAAAGTCTCTTAACAGCCAAGAAAGTTCAAGTCTGCTCCAGTCTGAGAGAGCAGCTAGCCAGAGAGATGATGACTGTGGATAGCAACCAGGGAGGCTGGCTCAGAGCTGGGACATGCAAGCCTCTGGACAAACAAAAGCCAATGCCACTACTTTTATAGTGAGTGGAGGGTAAACACATTTCATAATCAAATGCGCACTTGCCCAACCTACGCGGACACTGACTCATTTTTACTGCATGTTTGTTTACACTGGATCTGGCAACAGAGGACCCTGCATTCGACAGCAGTGGCGAAGAAAGTGATAACTCATTAATTTCTTTGTTCCTGTCCCACTCTTTTATCTGTCTGTGGTTTTCCTGCCCCTTCCCCTCTCTTTCTCTCGCTCTCTCTCTCTCTATATATATCTCTCTCCGTCTTTATCTCTCTCTCTCTCTCTCTCTCTCTCTCTGCTCCTCTGCAGCAGTGTAATGTCTGCAACTCCCACCCCCTCTGCTGCCTCCTGCGTCACTTCCCCTCCTGGTCGGCAGTCATGTAAACACAAGCAAACCCCTGCTCACAGGCGTGCTTTCACATACAAGCTCCAACACACTCGTACAAACACACACATACACCCAGTCACATGGGAGCTGCTAATTATGACCACATAAACCCAGCGGAAATACAACTTTCACAACTGGCTGTTTGAGCTACGCTCACATTGAGGCACATAATTCACAGACAGGGAAAAAAAAACAATAAAAAACCGCACCATTTACTTCAATTATTCAGCAAACGCACAGCCGAGGAAAAAAGTAATGGGCTCATTTCTCAGATGAGCCTCCGATGCAGGGGCTACAAATAGCAAAGATTTTTCTGTAGTAGTAATGCTGTGGAGAAAGGGCTGAGAGCCAAAGACAGAGATTTAGTGAGAAGGGTGGAGGGAAGACGGTTTAGCTGCATAAATTGGGAAGAAGAGGTAAAAATTTGATTCAGCGCCGGCCATTTCCACAAGGTAGCCGGGAACACAATAAAAACAACACATGCTTATTTCTATCTGAATGAAACAGATGTATTTGTTGAGACAGGATGAGCATAAACGTCTGACAGACGTCATGCACAGCCTGTGACGCAGATGGGAAAGTCTGTCTTCAGTAAGCACATGTATGCACCCAGAAAAAAAACAACAGACAAACAGTAACACACACAAACAGGCAGGCCGTGTTACCACCACTGGACTTCTCTGACACACTACAGCCATTTCAAGCATGTCACTAATCTGAGCTTCAGCCTCATTGGTGGAATTCCGTGCATATAGGTTTGCCAAGTAATGCTCTCAAGGTCAGAAATAACAGCTCAGCACTGTGAAAGTTCCCTTCAAAAGGCATTGGATTTGTTCTCTGCTAATAAGGCCAAACACAGCAGGATTAATGCTGGTTAATGGTTAATGCTGGAGGATTACTGCAAATTTCATTACCATACAAGTGCTGGAGGACAGCATAGCTCATGTTCTACTCTGCTTGTACTTGTCAGAGCACAGTCATCAATTTGTTTACCAGGGAATGAAAGACCATTCCTTGACTGAGGGAAAAAAAACATTTGGTTGCTTTGACTAAATAAATACGGATGAAGGGGCGGAAGTGTGAATTCACAGGTGACGCAAACCCGCATGTTTCTACTGAGGCAGGGACCAGTAATGCCATAAAACATTCAGGCAGCAGCACAGTGTCGTCACTTCCTTGAACTTAATCTCATTCTTGATAGAATTCATACTGAGAAAAAGTGATGTTGGAGGTTTGGTATTGGTTCATGATGCATTACATAGTCACTATTACATAATAACTGTCCTGTATTTTACTGTGCATTCAATTTAATGCTTACATTTCTCTCATTATGTGGAAGCCACAGCAGTAAGTGGGGAAACTGCTGGCCTTTCACAAGTGGCCCAAACATTTAGACTGACTGCCTTTACGTGGGGATAGCAAGTCATTCAATACTGAATGACTTCTGAAGCTGAAATGTGAGCCTTGACAAAAATAGCTGTGTTCAGAAACTCTTTCTTATTCATATTTTAATTGTTTTACAATAAATTAAAGCTGCTTAATATATTTTTTATATTAACACTGGATGAAATAACTATATGTGATAATGTAAAATGTGACAAAATCACAGAGAATTATAACATAACTCATTAGTTTCCCTCAGCTGTAAGGATTATTTTAGCTTCTTTGAACTCATCGTTTTGGCTTTACTGTCCAAAAATTCACTTTAATTTAATTTAATTTTAATTCTGATATGTTTGAAAAACACAGAGCAAATAAGGCAAGAAACAAACATACATAATATGGATCCTTGAAAAGTCATGGAAAAGTTTTGAAACATTGTCCATAAAAATGTGTGGGAACCCGGGGCACCCTCTAGCTCAGGCAGATCATGCGCCCCATATAGGTTGAGCCTTAGCAGTAGCCCAGGTTCAATTACAGCCTGCAGCCCTTTGCTGCATGTCTCCCCATCTCCTATCACTCTCCAGCTGTGCTATAATAAAGGCGAAAAGCCCTAAAAAATGTGTTTCAAAAAATGTATGGGAACCCTGTATTTACCTTTAAAAACATCTTTTTTCATTTTATTTCCCAGATAATGATGAATTGTGATGTTAAAAATACAGTAGTTGCTAGTAATTACTACTGAGTAGAAACAGAAAAGTTTGCAACTGTTCACACATCAACAAACCCGTTGGATGTTTTAAACTAAGCCATTAAAGCAGGTCCCCAAAATGTTTCTGCATTTGACCAACAGGAAGCGACAGAATTTCCAAAGAAGAGCGTGGCCTGGTAGAAATTTGGTCATAAATGAATGAGTATCTGTCTGATTGTCATAAAACCTGTTGTTTATATTTAATGCAGGTGTCCTGAACTGTCAGAGGTCTTGATCTTACCCAGCTTTCAACTTCCATGCTGGCTTGAGCCACAGAATTGCCGCTTGTGGCTATACTTATGTCTGTTCTTATTTTTAGACACATGTTTTGATCTGGGGCTATTCATAAAACATTTGGGGCTGAAGCCTTTGACACCCCGGATCAACAACATCACTGGTTGCAGCTATGTAGCCTTCTGGAAACCGTATATAGTGGTATGGTCTTAGAGTCTGTGTAATGTCATGAATAATGTATGCATCAGTCCATCCTGACTCCTGCCTTTCATTAATTAGGAGAAATGTTATGCAATCTCTGATTAATATAAATGGTATGTGACGGACGGTTTTATGGCTGGCAGCCTAATATGGCTGTGATGAAGCTGTGTAGAAAACTGTTTGCAGAACAATCTCAGAATTGAGCTACAGATCATGTTTGATGACAACAGTAAGAGACAGTTACCCAGGTGACAACTGTCCCTACATCGCAAGTATGAATATTGACACATTTTACTTGCCATCCTTACGACTGGATTTGGCACAAGTTTGATTTTTCAACTAGCTTCTTTGATGATAAAGAAGGTGTTCCCCGGTATTTTGTTTAAATGATTGATGGAAAGAGTTTGTCTGTCAAGGTGAGTACTCCCGCCTACTGAAAGTGTTTGGGGCAGCACCAAGTCCAGACTGATAAAGGCACACATTCTCACTCCAACCTTGTCACATATTGATGTTAGGTCAAGATACCCTGGTTGCATTGGTTGTTGATGTTCTGGGATGCCGAATCGACTTCAGGCTGTTACATGCCTTGTGTGTTTTCAAAATACACTTCTGTTTTCACAGGAAATGTACAGTTTGCATACAGTCTCTTTCAAAATAAATGTACTTTGTTGGTACAACACTGTGAATTGACTTTTTTTTCCCTTCAACAACAAGTGGTTACATTTAGGCAACATATGCACGTGGTTGTACACCGACCTCCTGGGTGAAAGTTGGTGGTTGTTAGATCCATCCAACAAACCTTCCGCCCACCCTACTTGGACTTTCGACCCCTTAACTTTTATTGTTGTCCTGCCACATTTCTCCCTGACACCACCAGGCGCTGTTAAACAATAAGTGCAGCCAGCCACATATCAAGCTGATGTGGAAGCACAGCTTTTTTCGTCTGTGTCTGACATCGGAAGTTACTGACCAATCACCGGTATTCAGCGACTTCAGAATGACACTGGAATGTTGAGCTCACGTCATCAGGATGTTCCTACCAGGCTAGGTTTTTTGGGCCCAGTCAAAACTGTACCCTGCCTTTTCTAACACATCAGCTATGCACTATAAAACTGAGGGTAGAAACAAATCCTCATATTCTAGAAGCTATAAACAGACATGGTTTGATATTTTTTTTTTTTTTTTTTGATAAATGACAATTATCAACATTGTTAATCTTAAGATGATTTATTGATGAATTTGCTGACCTAATTGTTCCAGTATGTTTAGTATGGAATGGTAAATGTTTTTTATGTGGTTGGTAGGTTAAAACACCGCTGTAATCTTCGCTACTACATTTGTATCATACTGCCTAAAGACTAGCGAAGGAAGGATGATGTATTAGAGACAGAAGATGATTCACTAAACCGCAACTGACATGTATTAAGTTGGATGTAGATATGACGGTGAATAAAAGGTTGTGTAACTAACTGCATGTGTCAACAAAGCAAACAATGACAAGCACAAGAATTTCCTCCTGTCCTCATATTACTTATATACAGTAAACGTCTGTCATAAAGAAACTTTTCTTAAGCTGAGTGTAATGGGTTTCCTCTCCAGTGCTTTCCTGCTGATCAGTCACATTTCTAGATATCTGCCAACCTTTTACATCAACTGGTGCTTCCTCCAGCCTGAAAGTCAGCCTCTGCTGAGGGAGAGCATCTCGGGAAGAGCCACTTGCATTAATACAGTGAATTATTTCCCCTCACTGCTTGAGACATGACACAGACATGGCTGCCCTGTTATGAATCAGAAAAAAATATTGACAAGTGTGTGTGTTTGTAAAAGAGAGAGAGAGAGAGAGAGAGAGAGAGAGAGAGAGAGAGAGAGAGAGTGTGTGTGTGTGTGTCTGTGTGTCTGTATGTGTTGCGCAACAGCCAGAGCAGCAAGCAGGTGGTTTTTTGTTTTCCTCATGCTAAGTATGAAATATTAAAGCACCGCAGCACCTCACAGACACGTTTCCCAACATCCCGCAAGAATATTGGAGGGTTTTATTAACCAAATAGGGGCCTCTTAGGGACTGTTCATTATTTCTGAGGGAGGGTGGTTGGGGTAGGCTTGTCAAGTATTTTTTCAAGCACTGGGGGGGGACTTGTGGTTTTTTTATTTTGGCTTGGTGAGGGGCATACAAATTAAATGGTTGTACTTTGTATTTTATATTTTACAGGAGTTTTATCACAGCCAGAAACTGTAAGACAGAAACTTTAAGGGACTGTAGCCCCTTTTACACTGCCAGATTTTCCACGAATGTTGGGCCGTTTTGCTGGCAAGCTGCGAGCGTTTATACACACAGAGGCGGAATGGCAAATTGATCCGAGGCGCCCAATTTTCCACCTCGTAGGGTAGTCATATTGGTGGAACCCTTTTAGTTTATGTCAAATAATATTTTAAGAGCTGACAGTGTTTGGACACATCACGTGTGATGGACCCTTCTGACAGGAGAAAAAAAAACATAAATCTGAGCATAAAACAGTGATATTTCAAATGACTTTATTCTATGTCTCATTAAAATTTGGCCAAAAATAAACCGTTTGCATGAACTAACCAGCATGCACAACAAGAGTGAAAAATCAAGTCTTTTTTCAACTCCAGGATTTCATCTCCAACTTTTAATATTTAAACATTAAAGGGAAAGTTTAAAAAATCCAATTACTAATTTATGGTGGAGGCAGGGTCATGCATTTTCCACAGTCACTCAGGGAGGTTCAAGGAAAAATATTTGTAGGTCTGGGGAGGGTCAAAATAAATTAAATAAATAAACAAAGTCAGGCCCTAACCACCCCCTTCCTCTGATAAGTACAGAACAATCCCTTAAAAGCTACACACACATAAGTTACGTTCACAGCCAGAACACTGCCCAACTCTTAGACTGTCTTAGACTATATTTAAAAATGATGAGTCATGGGGTTAATGGAATAAATACGTTTTTGCTGGTCAGTTGGTCAAAATGAAAAACATTTTTTACATTTCTTAGTAGGGTGGAGTTAAAATAAATAAGCTGGAAGATCTTCAATAAAATATTTTGACCACTAAATATCACCACAACTTTTGGATAAATAATTAAATTAATTAAGCTTTTCGAGGTCAAAGCAAATCATGTTGGTTGTACTAAACTAACTGAACTAACAAAAAATGTTACCTTAATGTTTTAAAATTGAACCAGTGGTTGTTTTTCAGAGTGCATGTGATTTATGTTGTGAACTTGCCGTAAATGTCAAAATCATCAACAACTCCACTTGCTCTGGCACCTGGACACAGAAGTCCAGGGCTGGGCATGTGAAGAGGGGCGGGATGTTTTCAGTCAAGCCTGGAGCGCCGTGCCGAACATCAAAACACTGTGTTCTGAGCTCCACAGCGAGGCCCTATTCCCGGTTACTTCAACTTCAATTTCTATGTGCGCAACACCACCTGGAATGCGGACACTGGCGAACACACTGCCTGAAAACGCACATGGCACATGATCAAAAATCTCTCCTGCGGGGATACTGCGCTTTCTCCAATAAACACACTTTTTCCAACCGCTAACAGATGAGGCTCCTCACAGCAGAATACAGCACACTAACCAGGCACAACACAAGCGCGCAAACGCACCTGCGGCAGCAACACGGTGCCGATTTCACATCAGCCGAGCTATTAGAAATAACTTCACTCACGCTGAAAGGCGCTCCTCCTCTGCTCCGGGACCGTGGCAACATAGGTACACTTTAAGGCCACATTTTCCTTCTCTTTGAAAGTGCGTGTCATAGCTGGCAGGTGCAACTGCGAATAGAGGTCCCGTCCGATGAGGCGCAGTGGGTCCGGCTCGGCCCGCCCCGGTCAGGCTCGGCTGGGCTCGGCTCGGCCCCGCAGGACTGATGACTGTCAGCAGATGACTGCGTACATTTCTCCATCTGCCAAGAGCTGAGCGCACTCTGCCTCTGTGTTCCTGCCTTTTCATTATATCATGTCCATGTGACACGCTCAGGCCTCTGTCAATGGAAACTTAAAGGGACCTCCCACGTGATGGCGCTTCGTGCGCGCTCACGGCGGCCAGTGCGCGGCCCCGAAGAAATAAGATGCTGCACTCTTAATAAAAGTAAACCAACGGGCCGTAGACCCCACATACTGGTTTTACTGGGTTTATACAGGAATGACGAGAATGAGGAGGACGCAGTGGGTGGCTGGGATAATAAAGATGACGAAGATAATGTTATAATGAGGATGAAAATAACTGATAATAGTTGTTATGATGATAATAATGATGATGAACTTCCAGTGGTTGGGAAGATGATGAATTTGAGATCAGTGATATAAGTAATATTAAATGGGGGTTTATGATGGTGATGAAGATGAAGTTAAAGGTGATGAGGCTAATGATTATGATGATGGTGATGATGATGATGATAATGATGATGATGATGATGATGATGATGATGATAATGATAATGATGATGGTGATGGTGGTGATGATGATGATGATGATGATAAGAATGATGAAGAGGAGGACTGTATTAGTGTGGTGTTGAAGATGAGGATGATGATGAAGATGATATTAGTGGTGTTGATGATGATGATGATGATGATGATGATGATGATGAACGGATTATATTAATGTGGTGTTGATGAAGATGAGTTTGATGATGATGACGATGAGGAGGAGGAGGAAGATGAGGATGATATTAGTAGTGGTGTTGATGAAGTTGAGGATGAGGATGATGATGATGAGGAGGAGGATAAGGATCAATCAATCAATCAATCAATCAATCAATCAATCAATTTTATTTATACAGCCCAGTATCACAAATCACAATTTGCCTCAGAGGGCTTTACAGCATACAACATCCCTCTGTCCTTAGAGCCCTCGCAGCGGATAAGAATTAAAAAATAAGGATGAGGATAAGGATGATGATAAGGATGATATTAGTGATGGTGATGACTTGGGCTTTTTTTATGAGCTCATGTTCTATGTGACATCATCACATCATGGGCTGACTAACATTGTGGGAAAACACAGCTGATCTCATATCAGAGACAGGGGACAGACAGACAGACAGACAGTCCACTGGTTGTATACTGTATATTATATAGATTTCACATGTCGAGAAGCTATGACAGCTCTTCTGATGCTGCAGACATAAACAGGTTAACCGGCAGCTGCATCTGCTGTTATGTGTTGCTATGAGTGTGATTACATGGACATGAATAATCCATTCATGAGGCTAATCCCAGTTATGATCATATTGGGGATATGGTGTTTATATGAGCACAGAGAAATCGGAATACTTAAAAAAAACCATCATATATGAGTTAGGCTAGTCGTGTCCATATAACCATGCTCTGTGAGAACCAGTCTGGTGTGTATCACTGAGCTGTGCACATCAGTGCCTTGTGTTTAAGGTGCTAGTTGAGTTTTCCTTTCCTCGTTGACCATTTTCTCTTCTTTCCATGTGCCTCAGTGTGTCCATGAGGACCAGTGGAGATGCATATTAAATTAGGTTACAATGGAAGAGGGAAGCACTGTTGGAAGCTCTGATGGCTGGTCCAACAGGTTATCTTTGGTGAGGCAGGCATGGAACAACCATAGAAAAAAAAAACAAGACACTCCATCTGTGAAGTCCTCTCATATAGACTATTTATTTCTCCAACATAGGCAATTTAACAGACCAACGCAAATTAACTCTAGGTCTTCCAGTCGATAGACATTGATCTTTTAGATTGCCTATCCTCAAAGAATAAATAAATGAAATTACTTCACCTAAAAATGGAGTGCCTTGTTTTGTTTTCATGGTTGTATGGATTCATTTGAGACTTCAGATATTGTTTTCTGTGCATATTATATTTCCTGCCTCATAAAAAATTGCATATTGCTTTAAAAATAATGTAGTATAATACCTTGGAAAACAGCCAGGAGCGGTGCTAAATAAAAAATACAAGAAGAGGCGTGCTAGGCAAGACTAAAAGCCACATGAACATAATGTGAACATCACCACACAGCAGAAAACAAACATTAATACCCATTGAGTTTTTTTACTTACAAAAGGACTGATAAGACTGACACTACCATTCATAGAGCTGACAGTAGCATGGGTTAGCATGGAGGGTTCTACAAAGATCAGTGCAGTATGACATCACCTAAACTAAAATTAAATCTACACAAAAATTTGACTACTCACTTTCATAGTAAATTAATGTTTACTTTTACAGTAAATTATTGTAAAATGTCAGCTCTATCCTGTGACCTCACAGTATTTGTGCCTGCATATTACTGGGAAAGAAAAGAATTACATTGTAGGCTACACTTCAAAATATAAAAACCATGTTCAAATTAACACTATAGGATGTGGCCATGTGTGCCAATGTTCCTCAGTAATAAAACCATTCTCAGCTGTATTCTCAGTGTCCGGGTTTACAGCCATTCAAATGAAACTTGACCAGCGCTCTTTAATTTGCACAAAGTGGAGACGAGGCCGAGCCAAGTGCTGGACGTGCATTTGGAAGAAACAGCATTATCATTCACTTCGTGTCATTATGGAAGAGCTCCACTTGCAGATGATTCATAAGTTTTTAAAAAATATCAATTCTTAAGTAAGGCGCTCTACCTTCCAGGTGTCTTCACTGCTAATTTTCATGTATTGCTGTTATGTATTGTTCCTAAACCACATTCTTTCACTATTTTGTTTGAATCCTGTTGCTTCAAATACAATTTTTTTTTACCTTATTTTGGATTCTAGCGATTGCTTTACCACCTTAATATATAGAAAATGCCTGAAGCAAGAGTATATTTTATTTGAAAATTGTTTAAAAATAACAAAATTGCTTCACATGTCAAAAATATGAAAGCCCAAACTATTTATTGAAGCTGTCATAATGATAAAACCATGGTGAAGTCCACAAACGTGAGCACTATTTGACTTGATTTTCTCTTCTGAGTGACAGAGGGTCTCACTGGCAGTCAGGACCGTATGAATATACCAGAGGTCCAGGGGTCTCAGAGGCTCGCAGACCCCCTGTGGTTTCAATTGGAGCGGATTACAACTGTCACCAACAAAAGACATGTCTCCACTTCCCACTTTTTTCTGTTTCTGTGCTATCTGCTCCTCTGTGAAGTGACAAGCCAACTAAACCTGGCTCCTTTTGCGCTGCCCACAGTATGAAACAGACATCCATCGCATGCTGCTATATCATTAAAGTTTTTATTTCTTTAAACATAACATATATAAACACACAGTATTACCTTTAGTTACATGACATCCAAAGGCCCTTGATAAATACTTATAGCATACAGAACAACCAAAATAGACAGTCAACCATTATACTGATATCAGTGCAGCCAGTTAGATCATCACAGTGTCACAGCAGTGTTACAAGCAAGAAAGCGGTCCCATGACCTCTTAAAGTTCTCAGTATCATCACTGATCTTAGTCAACATATGTTCATATGATACGATCTCTAGCATTGATTCCATCCATTTTTTAATATATGGAGAGGATGTACTTTTCCACAATCTGAGGATCATCCGGGCAGCTGTGACTACCCCTACCTTTATCACTGCAAGGTCGTATTTTGATATATTGGGTAGCTCTGTTTGGTCCCCCAGTAGGCATAATTTTGGCAATATGGGTATCATTGAACCTACCCACTCCCCTATATATTTTAGTACCTTTCCCCAGAATGGGTTAACAAGTTTACATTCCCACATTGCATGTAAAAATGTTCCTGTTCGTGTCTGGCATTTCCAGCATAGGTTATTAACCATTAAACCCATTCTGTGGAGCTTAGAAGGGGTAAAATAAAACCTATGTATTATCCTATACTGAGTAAATTTCCCCCTAGCCTCCTTTATATATTTCCCAGTATTTGATAATATTTTTAGCCAGACCTCGTCACTCAGGTCACACCCAAGGTCCTTCTGCCAGATGGTCCTAAGATTTTTACAAATATCTTTTTGTAATCCACTAAAGATTTTGTAAAACACAGCTGCCCTGTGTGCTATACAAGGCAGTTCCAGAAATTCCATCACTGGACTCTTGTCCTGAATAAATTGGCCCTTAGTTATACAGTTTCTAATCTGTAAATACTTCCAAAAATTATCTTTACTTTCCAAATTATATTTTTGCTTAAGTTCAGAAAAAGAAATAAACACTCCGTCCAAATATAGGTCACCTATCTTGTGTATCCCTTTTATAAGCCATTCCTTCCAATAGACAGTCCTTTTCCCGATCCGCATGGCAGGGTTGTGCCATATAGAGGCATATGATTGTCTTAAGTGCGACACACCACACATCCTGTGTACTTCTCTCCAGACTGCCTTAGAATGAGCCAGTACTGGGTTTGAAAAGCAGTCCTGTCCGTTAGTAGTTGAACCATGTGAAAGCACATCCAAAGGCTTGAAGGGACTTACAAGCTCCTGTTCGATTTTAATCCAACTCAGTTCTGGTTCAATTCCCTTCCAGTGCTTAGTCAATCTGGACATTTCAAATGCCAGATTGTATAGCCTAACACTGGGTAGAGCCATCCCTCCTATGTTCCTTGGTGACCACATTTTCTTTATATTGATCCTTGGTTTCTTCTTGTCCCACAAAAAGTCTTTGATAATCCTGTCAAATTGTTTAAACAGCTGTGGTGATATGCTAACAGGCAACATCATGGAAATGTAATTGAATTGTGGGGCAACCACCATTTTTATTACGTTAATTTTTCCCCATAGAGTAAGCTTCAATTTTCCCCATTTGTCCAGATTCATTTTTATCTTTTGAAGGATAGGTTCCATATTTGACAGCATTACTTCATCTAAATTTGGATTTAATTGAATGCCCAGATATTTCATACCTGAAGGCATCCATCTGAAATTAAATGAAGTGACATAGCTGGAATGGCATGTATTCGATAAAGGCATACACTCCGATTTATGCCAGTTTATCTTATAACCTGACAATTTACAATATGAGTCAATGCATTCCAATAGCACCAGTAGAGAGGAGGCAGGATCTGCTATCACTGCCAAAATATCATCAGCATACATAAACAGCTTGTGCTCTCTCCCCCCTGCACACACACCCTTAATTCTTACATTAGCTCTAATTGCTGAAGCCAGTGGTTCTAGCACTACTGTGAAAAGCAGTGGGGAGAGAGCGCAGCCCTGCCTCGTCCCCCTAGAAAGGCAGAAAAAAATCTGAAATCAGCCCATTTGTGAGAACAACTGCTCTCGGATTGGAATAGAGTATTTTAACCCAATTACAGAAGCCAGGCCCGAATCCAAATTTTGAAAGAGCTACCATGAGAAACCTCCACTCCACCTGGTCAAAAGCCTTCTCGGCATCAAGCAAGAAGTCCGCAACCGGTACCGGGTTAGAACGATTCATATATGTGAGATGCATAAGTCTTCGTATATTATCAACTGAGGACCTGTTTTTAATAAAACCCACTTGATCACCACTTATGATGTCGGGTAATACGTTCTCTAAACGTGACACAAGTGTCTTTGTCAGAATTTTAAGATTCACCCCAAGTAGACTCACGGGTCTGAAATTAGATGGGTCTGATGTATCTCTGTCCTTTTTAGGGATAAGAGAAATTAGTGCATCATTAAATGTACCAGGCAGAGTACCTGTTTCAAATGACTCCAAATACACCTTAGAGTAATATGGGGCCAGAATGTCAACATATTTCTTGTAATATTCAACCGGGAAGCCATCCAGACCTGGTGACTTCCTGGTTTTCGTAGCTCTAATCTCTTCTTCTGTTATAGGAGCATCCAGTTTTACTTTACTAAAAAAGTCTCCACTTCTTCTGTGTCAGGTGCACAGGTAGATGTGTAGAGATCTTTGTAAAAAATTTTTCAAAAACCTCATTAATTTCCTTTGATGAAGTTACTACCTCATTGCCCCTCTTAATCATTGGTATCTAAAAGTCTGCCATTTTTTTCACCCCCTTCATAAAAATTGGTTTTAAGCCTGAATAAGGCATATTCGGCTTTTTTATTAGGCCTATATATGTCATGTAACTGGTATTTCAGATTGCAAATGGTTTGGTATAAGTGATCTGAATAATGCATTGCCAAATCCTTCCCTAGCTTACGTATCTCTTGGTCTAATCTTTTTTCCTTCTTTGCATTTTCTTTTTTCACTTTTGAGGAGTGGGCAATGATTTTCCCTCTTATAAATGCCTTAGATGCTTCCCAAACAGAGGATATTCTTTCAGTGGAGCCAATATTAATGTCAAAGAAGGATTTAAGGTCCACTGACAATGTGTCGCTAAATGATTTATCTTGCAACAGCATAGTATTGAGCCTCCAACGACCCCTTTTTACTTTATCTGCATTCAGGTCAATGTGCAATTCCACTGTAACAGGTCACTGAGGGCAATGGTACCTATCTCACAATCCACAACTGAGTCTACTAAAGTGTTTGATATCAAGAAAAAATCAATTCTTGAATGTGACTTGTGGCAGTGAGAATAAAAGGTGTATTCTCTCTCTCACATGGATTCACTAACCTCCATATATGCACTAAACTCATATCCTCTACCAGCATTTTAATTGAAACTCTGTCTTTAGGTGAAGATTTGCCACTGGATCTGCTCTTATCAATCATTCCATCCATTACCTGGTTGAAATCACCTGCCATTATAACTTGGCCCTCCATATTCCCTACCACTCTATTAACTTCATGAAAAAAATCAGGCTCCTCCTTGTTTGGTGCATATAAATTGCATAGCACTGTCTTAATCCCATTAATCAAGGCTTCAATACAAATAAGTTGCCCTTCCATATCATTATGTTATGAGGATCATCACCCCATTCTTTTCACTGCTTCCTCATCCCCTATTACATGCGACTCCTGAATAAATGCTACATCTGTATTTTTGGCTTTCAAATATGCCAAAACCTTCCTCCTTTTAATTTGGTTTCCACATCCATTAATATTCCATGATATTATATTAATATACCTGTTAGCCATACTTTTCAAGCTTGTAAGAGTACTGTGGTTGTGACTGCCATTTACTCATCATAGCGTTAATTTTATTAACAAATATATTCTTCAAGTTATCCAAAACATTATCAGGCCCACTCAGATATACTGTCTTAGTGTAAATATCAAACATAAACAAAAAACACAAAACACAAAAACCCTCAAGCAAAGCAGCACAGAACATGCCCTCCCACTCGATTCCGCGTTTCTCCTTAGCCACCTGTAGCACCTTGTCTCGGGCTGATGAACGTATGAAGCGCATCATTATGGTCCTCGGTGGTTGATCCGGGTTTGGTATGGGGGCGAGAGAGCGATGGGCACGTTCAATCTCGAATTCGTTACCGGTGAGACAGAGCCCCTCGGAAATAATCCTCTCCACATACTGTATCATTTTGCCCGTCTCCTCTTTGCCTTCTTTCAGTCCCACCATCCTAACATTATTCCTCCTGCTCCGGTTTTCGAGGTCCTCCACCCGTGCCCACAGCGTTTCCAGTCTCATCATCTCTTGTCACATTTATCCACATTTTTCTCCATCTCTGCATTTGTGTCCTCTATGTCCGATATCTGTTGTTCTACCTCTCCAGGTCTTTTTTTTTTTTTTTTTGGTTAATATTTTTATTAGGAGTTAAGGCTCATTAAAAAAGGAACCAATGTCATATTTACATTGAGTATCACATCACATCACATCTATATCACAATGAAAAATATAAACATATTGATACAAGTTCAAATAAACACAACAGAAATACTGTGCATCTCGATGAATGAAGAGCAAGGCATACAGTCTTCCTCCTAGGATGTTTTTTCCCTTTTGTGGCCCATGAGAATGTAATCGAGTGAAACAAGAAACAATACACAATTCCAGAAAGAATAATAAATGAATAAATAAATAACTAAGGGTACTAGTGTGTAATAATTGAATAAGTGAATAAGTGTTTAAGCTATTCAGTGTGAATAAAAATGAAAAAGGAAGCCAAAAAACAGAAAAAGAGAGAGAGAGAGAGAGAGAGGGAGTGGGGGGTCCATCAATCAGGGGGCAGAGACTGTAGAGAGTGAAAGAATGTTAAAAAGGGAAGCCACTTGTTATAAAATTTATCAGAGTTACCTTTCACTGAATATCTGATCTTCTCCTGCTTAAGAACAGACATAGTGTCATTGAGCCACTGAGTGCTAGAGGGAGCTTTAGTTGACTTCAGTGAAGAAGGAGATGGCGTCGTGCCAGTAAGGAAGTAAAAGCTAAAATATCTAATTGATTAGAGGTAAACTGCTTATGGTCTTCTGGGAGCCCAAATATGGCGACATGGGGGGAGACTGTTATGATCATTGAAAGTATTTTTGACATGGTATCAAAGTAATTCTGCCAGAAGCAAGAAAGTAGCGAACAAGAATAAAACATATGGGTTAAATTGCAGGATGAAGCATGACATTTGTCGCAATTGTCGGTGATACTGGGATAGATTTGTGACAGTTGAGCTTTGGAAAAATGAACTCTAAACAGAACTTAAACTGTATAAGTGTGAGACGGGCACAGGTTGAGCTTGTGTAAATTTTTTTAAGAGCAGTGTCCCACCAGTCATCCCCCAAGTTCAGACACAGTTCTCGTTCCCACGCAGCCTTGACTCTAGTAACTGGTGAGGAATCAGAAGACATAATTTCATTATAAACTTTAGAGATGAGTGACTTTTGAAGTGGGTCGTGGCTTAGAAACTCCTCCCACTGTAGGCTCGGTGGTGAGGAGGGAAAAACTGGAAACAAAGCTTTAGCGCAGTGTCTAATTTGAAAGTATCAAAAAAGATGAGAGGGAGGGAAATAAAATTCTCTTGAGAGATCCGTAAAACTGCGAAAAAAAACCATCCTTGTAAAGGTCATTAAAACATTTCAGGCCATTATTATGCCATGCAAAAAAGGTTGAATCTGTAAGCGCAGGTCGAAACAAATGATTCCTCAGTAAAGGAGCTAAAGTAGATGCTGACTTAAATTTGAAGTGCCTCCTAAACTGATACCAAATTTTAAGTGGGGAACGAACCACTTGGTTATTTGTAAAGCCAGAGAGGTTGGATGGAATAGAAGAGGTAAGTAAAGCAGTTAGGGAGGATGAAACACATGACTGTGCCTCTAAGTTACACCATGGCAGAGCCATTGATTTGAACCAAAACGAAATTTTGTGGATATATGCTGCCCAATAATACAGTTGGAAATTTGGAAGTGACAATCCATCGTTGAATTTACATCTCTGAAGTGTGGATCTGCGGATCCTGGGTGCCTTTCCACACCATAAAAATTCAGAAATACTTGGATCAATTGTTTTAAAAAAAATGCTTTGGCAGGAAAAGTGGGAGACAATGGAACAAAAATAGGAATTTGGGCAAAATGTTCATTTTAACTACATTAATTCTTCCAATTAATGAGACAGGTAAACTTCTCCATCTTTGGAGGTCAGATTCAATTTTAGACATTAAAGGCGAGAAATTAACAGAAAAAATAGTAGAGTTTAACGTTCTGGTTACATTGCATTGATCCCTTGATACCTAAAACCAGACAGGCTCAATTTAAAAGGGGTATCAATCTGAGTGAGCTGTGATGCAGAAGTGTTGGTAGGATAGCATTCACTTTTAGAGATATTCACTTTATAGCCTGAGAATGATCCAAATCTCTGAAAAGCGGATAAAATTGTTGGTATGGAAAGGACAGGATCCGAGACATACAACAGTAAATCATCAGCATAAAGTGATAACTTAAATTCTGTGCCCAATCGTGAAATCCCAGTAAATATGGAGGAGGACCTCAGAAAGATTGACAGAGGCTCTATAGCTAGTGCGAACAATAGGGGAGATAGGGGACACCCCTGTCTGGTGCCACGGGTTAGAGTGAAAAAACTGGATTGGATGCCATTGGTGGAGATGCTAGCTTGAGGAGATGTATAAAGGAGACGTATCCACGAAATGAATACATTTCCCAGCCCAAACCTCCTTAGTACAGTAAATAAGTAGTCCCATTCGACCCTGTCGAACGCTTTTTCAGCATCGACCGAAATCACTACTTCAGGCGTTGTTGTGGTAGTTTTAGTGTAGATAATATTTAAGAGTGTACGGACATTAAAGAATAGATGCCGCCCCTTAACAAATCCAGTCTGCTCATGTGAAACAATAGTTGGTACAATATTTTCCAGACGATATGCCAAAGCTTTAGCTAGGATCTTAGCATCCACATTTATTAAGGAGAGAGGTCTGTAAGAGCTGCAAAGATTTGCATCCTTATCTTTTTTTAAGAGGAGACTTATGAAGGCTTGCCTTAAAGTGGGAGGGAGAGTGCCATGTTGCATAGATTCCTTATATACAGCTTGTAGTAAAGTGAACAGTTTATCCTGAAATCTTTTAAAAAATTCAACTGGAAATCCATCCCGGCCAGGAGCTTTATTATTTTGCATGTTTCTCATGGCGAAAATTATTTCTTCTACCGTTAATGGTGAGTCAAGTTCTTTAGCAGCATCTGAGTTTATCACAGGGAAATCGAGGCTATCTAGGAACAAATTCTTTTCAGTGGTGTCAGGTGGAGATTCAGACTTATATAAAGAGGAATAGAATGAGTGAAAAACAGAATTAATGGTGGTGGGATCCCTATGCAATGTGCCCGATGAATCTTTTATCTGAGGGATCATACATGAGGCTGCCTGACGATGTAGTTGATGAGCCAGGAGCCGGCTTGCCTTATCACCATGTTCATAATATGTGGAGCGTGATCGTAAAAGAAGTCGCTCTGCATCACTAGTGGTGATGAGATCAAATTCGGTATGTAACGCAACACGTTGTTTAAGTAAACTGGGAGAGGGACGAGCAGCGAGTTGTTGGTCCAATTTAGTGATATTAATACTGAGTTCTTGCAATTTGGCTTTACAGGACTTGTTCAAATAGGCAGAGTAGGAGATGATTTGTCCCCGTAGGTATGCTTTTAATGATTCCCACAGCAATGAACATGAGACTGGTTCCATCTCATTTTGATTTATAGCAATAAAATCATCAATTTTAGCTGCAATAAATTTATTGAACTTATCATCTGAAAGAAGTAAAGTATTGAACCTCCAAGACGTTGAGTACCGGGGTTGTGGGGAAAACTGAATATCTAAAGAAAGAGGGGTGTGGTCAGAAATAACAATAGGGTGGTAATTAACAGTCAGCACTTCAGCAATTAGTTTAGCATCAATAAAATAATAATCACTCCGAGAAAAAGACTGATGGATCTGTGAAAAGAAGGAATATTCCTTGGTGTGAGGGTTGTAAAATCTCCAAGGATCAATGCAACCATTCTTGGACATGAAATCTGAAAGTGACCTCGACATTAATGATGGGGTCAGAGTTCGGGTTAGAGCGGTCTAGATTGGGATCAATTACACAATTCATGTCCCCCCCAGTTATAAGGAGGTTGTTATTCAATGAGGGAAGACATTCAAAGAGCTTATTCATAAAGTGTGGATCATCAAAATTGGGGGCGTATATGTTAACTAATAAAACGGGAACATGGAATAGTGTAAAAAAAAAAAAAAAAAGAAAAGAAGCCAGCACTCACAAATGTCCTTTTGGTAAATTTAATAAACCAACTTGGTCACTGAAGAAGACTTTCTGTCGAAACGTCTGTGTTTCTGGTAACGCCACCCAAGTGGGACATTTGTGAGTGCTGGCTTCTTTTCTTTTTTCTGCTGCTTTTGGCCGTGCACCTGTTGAGTGGATTTATTTTGAGAGTGCTTGCTTCCTTCCTACGTAACATGGAATAGTGTACCTGTGACAATTAAGTATCTGCCATTTTTGTCTGATATAACCTCAGAAGCTGAAAACTAAACTGACTTACCAATTAAAATAGCAATCCCCCTGGCTTTAGAGTTGAAATGTGAATGAAACACCTCAGAAACCCGAGGACATTTAAGTCTGACCTGATCTTTTGTGTGCATGTGGGTTTCCTGCAGGAACACTAGGTCAGCTTTAAGACGTTTCAAATGAGCAAATATCCTTGATCTCTTAATTGGACTCCCCATACCTTTAATATTCCAGCTCAAAAATCTCACAGAAGACCCAATATGTGGGATATCAGCAGTTACTACCATTAGTGACCATATGTTAAATTTTTAGAAAGAAAGAAGAAATAGACTGAATGTGGACCCCCAAGAAGGAGAAGGAAGGGAAAAAAACAGTTAACAGTTAAACTGAAAACCACATAATGTGAAGATGAAATAGTGAAAAGAATACAAAACACAAACTGTGAAGACGTGAAGTTAAGAAACACGCCTGTATATGAACTGAAAAAGTGACAACTGTCAATATTAATTGTGAAACTTCACTACTTCATCAGTGTTGTGTATCTTTTCTCAGTTCTCTTATGTGTCGAGTGACCTGATAAATGTGCTGGCCTCTTCTGGTGATTTAAACTCCTTCTCTGCACTGTTGTGTGTAACCCGGAGGCGCGCCGGGTAGAGCAGTCCAAAGCGTATCCCCGGTATCTCACGGAGCTGGCGTCGGACATCATTAAAGGCGGCTCGGACGCGAGCCGTCCTCGGAGTGTGGTCGGGGAAGACAGAGAAACTTATGTCACCAACCTTGATCCGTTGCTGGGCCCTGGCTCGGCGCAATATGTCCACACAGTCCATAAGATAATGTAGACGGGTGATTATGGGGCGAGGGCGCTCTCCGGGTTTCGGCTTCGGCTGGAGAGTACGATGAGCACGATCCACAAGAGGCTCCTTCTCGAGTTTAAAAGCCTCCTTGAGCAGAGAGGAAATAGCTGTAGCAGTAGAAGAGGTGGAAAAATCCTCGGGAATTCCCACTAACCGTATGTTATTGCGCCGAGATCTCGCCTCCAAATCCTCGCATTTATTGTCCAATCTTATCTGCTGACAGATGCTCCACTTTAGCCTGTAGCGTAGTAATGTTGTCGGTGCAGGTGGAAAGTGATGTTTCCATTTCACTTACGGTGTCCTTCAGAGCGCACACATCAGACTGGATGTTTGTAATACTGCCAGATAACTCCGACTTCACTGCCTGCAGCTCAGTCTTGATGTTTGACAAGTTCTCGGTCAGGGCTGCTTGAAGCTCGGTTTTGAAAATAGCCACCATCTCGACACGGAGTGAGGAGAGCAGCTCGGCCTTAAAGTCAAAGGGGGGAGTGCCGGTGGGGAAAACACACACCGAAAAAAGATACAAAAGTGTGCCTAAAATAAAATTTTTAAAGGTTGTTGCAGGAGCTCAGAGAGATGCGTCCTATTCCATCAGTCGCTACACCGGAAGTCCTACCTCTCCAAGTCTTATCTGGATGTTCTCCACCGAGTCTTTGAGCTCCTTCGCTGTCTCCTTAATTGAGACCACATCCACTGCCACCACCTGTAGAGTGGCGTTCATCTTTCGTATTTCCTCAAACATGTTTCCATCGTCATTCTTCCTTCCAGCGGTAGTATCATCGGTTTTGGGTTTATTTGGCGGAGGGTTTCTTTCTGACGTCTCCACCGGCGAAACGCTCTTAGGCGGCAGGCTGCTTTTCGTAGCTAGCTTGCTTCTTGTCGACGCACCTTTGAAAAAGTTTGCTCCGCTATTGTTTGCCATTTCTCCGTGAGGCTGCAAGTTGTCGGTTGGATACTGATACTAACACCACTTTAGTAGAGGACACTGATATTCTGCCAGAAAGCGAAGTGTATGTTTCCAAATTTATGTAATTAACTGATGGTTGTCAGGAGCACTCCTTGATGAATGAGCTGAAACATATATTATCATTATCACTTGATATATCTCAATTTATTAATGTGTACAAAATGTCAAATATGACAGATGCCCTCCCTATGTAATCAGTTACCGGTAAGTTATCGGAGCCCAGAGTAACCACACCGCAGTTTTTATTTATGACTGACCGAACAACCTCACTACAAGGTTCCTTTAGAAACTGTTCTGAAGCTTTCAATCACGATGAAGGAGATTTTGTCATCTTCTGTTGGTTGAGAATTAATTTTCTTTCACACCTTTATTTATGATATTAAATAAAGAATAGCAAGCCAGCACTAATAATGACTATTTAATTATTATCATCATAGTAACTTATTATTTTTTGTTGACTAATCAATTATCTAATAGAAATTTAATTGTTGAGCACTAAATAAACTAAGCAAAAAAAGTAAGAAAATTTGTGTTTGGTAGATTATTTCTTTGTTGTAACAATGCTTCTTGGCAATAAATCTTGCACCATTGGAAACCTGTTTATTTTCCTTTTAAATGGTGCCACATTTGTAAGGAACATGCATTTGTGGGATGAGCAGCAGAGCTGAGTATGTGGGTTTTTGCCAAATCTTCTCTGCCAATGCCAAACAGCTTTTTTTTTTGCTGTTGACTCTTGTTTGGTGTTTTTTGGTGGATTGGATGATTGAAGTCTGAAGAAACAAGACATACCGGCAATTTAACAATTTATTCATTTAACAAACAGGAGCCTCAGTAGCGTGTGGAAGAACCATACACAGCCACGACAGCCTGGCACCTCCTCCTCATGCTGGTCACCTGCCTGGTTACACACTGCTCTGGGATGGCATCCCATTCTTCAACCAGCATTTATCGCAAGTCAGCTAACATGGTTGTGTTGGTCACTCTGCTCACTCAAGCTGATCCCACAAGTGTTCAATGGGGTTGAGATCAGGCCTGCTGGCAGGCCATTCCATCCTCTCTACTTCCAAAATCTGGAGGTAGTCTCTGATAATCCCCACTCTGTGGGGGCGAGCATTGTCATCTTGGAGGATAGAGTGTGGTCCCAGACTGTGGAAATGTGGGATTGCCACTGGTTGCAGAATTTCGATATCGCTCTGCATTTTCTCTGCAGATTACCTCCAATGATGACAAGCCTCATTTTTCCAGTGAGGGAGATGCTGCCCCACACCATCGCACTGCCTCCACCAAAAGATGTTACTCTATCGGTGCAGCAATCAGCAAAGCATTCTCCACATCCTCTCCACACTTTGATCCTCCGACATAACTGCTGTAGGCAGAATCTGGACTCATTGCTGTACATAACATTCCTCCACATGTTCAGGTTCCAGTGCACGTGCATGGTGACACCAACGCAAAAGGGCCTGACGGTGAAGGGCAGTCATGGCAGGCCTCCTGGCAGCCCTATGAGACCAGAGATTGGCTGCTTGCAGTCTGTTCCGGATTGTCTGGGCAGAGAGCCATCAGCCATAACGTCCTGCAAACCTTGATTGCAAATCTGTAGAGGACTGCCTACAGTTCCTAAGTGCTGACAGGATGAAGACACGTTTTTTTTTGGGGTGCCGTCTTCTTGGGACGCCCCCTGTCTCTGACATCCTCTGTTATATGGAGCCCGGCTGCTTGTATTTCTTTCAACAAATCACAATCGTTCTGGGCGGTGCCACAGCAACGGTGCGCTTGCAAAAATATTGCTGGGGGGAAACAGGTTTTGGTATAACATGCCCACAAAAATATCGCCTACAGGATGCGAACCATGGCAGAAAAATGGCTATATCCCCGCAAGATCAAACACCGCAAAAGTTAGTAAAGGATGTGTTGAAAACTGCAACCGGAGGTGGTAGGGCGGGACTTCAGCGGGTGGCTCGTTCCGCCCAATGAGAGACTGATCTATGCAGCGAACTTCCTCCCACTCAGACTATATGGAACTTGGCCTTCAGTTTGCAGATTGTACCAGGGCTCACTCCAAATAATGCTGCAGCACAACAGCTTGAAGTTGCCCTATCCAGATCAGTTAAAGTGGCATGCTGATTCTTGAAGCAGACACCAACTGACCACTGTAGCAGGGCCCATGCTCACATGTGCCTGATTGGCACCTGATTTTAAGCACCTGGAGGTACCAGAAGCTCAAAACAAGTCAACAGCAACAGCAAAAAACAAAGCTTTTGGCATTGGCAGAGATAATTTGGCAAAATTTTCATGGGCGCAACCCACATACTCAGCTCTGCTGCTCATCCCACAAATGCATGTTCCTTACAAATGTGGCACCGTTCAAAAGGGAAGTAAATAGGCTTTCCAATGGTATAGGATTTATTGCCAAGAAGCACTGTTACAACAAAGAAATAATTAGAGTTGTACCGATACCAGTATCGGAAATGCCTCCGACACTGCCTAAAATGCGACATCGGGCATTGGGCCTATGACCAATCTGATACTATGCACGCTATTGTTTGAACATCGTCATTGCGATGTGCGCATGTGCAATAGTCACATCGCAGGACATGCAATGTTTTCTCTTTTTTTTAGAACATGTAGACTTTTGTTTTGCTTCAGAAAAGCAGCTCTGAGACTCCGCTCGTTGCTCCATTCCGCTCACCTCTCTCTCTCTCTCTGTCGCTCCCTCTCTGAGCACGCAGCGGCCCCTCCTCCTCCCATGCACACGCTGCAGTCACACACTGAAAATGAACGACATGCAGGAGGGAGAAACGGTAAAGGAGGATTTATGCCTGGTTCATGCTACACGATTTTTATGCCCGTTCTTAAAGTCACTATGTCACATTACACAATTCTAGAGTCATAAAATCGTGCCATGACTTGGCCGACAGACATGACACATTACACGATGGTACACACCAATTATCCCCCAGTCGTCTTTCACGGCGTGTGTTACAGTATGTCATCGGGTTATTCTTGTCCTATCTTTATTCAGTCACTGTGTCTGTTATGTGCCAGCTGAAATGTTGTTGTAGTAACGTAAAAAGCGCCAGCAGACGGTGGGAGCTCCATTTGAAGTGCCGTATGTAAAAATACAAGCTACTGTATCCTCCACAACCAAGTTCCTACAAATGTTTCACAATAAAAGCCTATTTAGTAAATGGAGGGATTCTCTCAGCTGAGGTTATAAGGGGCTTTTAATTTGAAACAAATTCAGGAAGTGTTGAGTTTGAAATCATGACACGATGTATTAACTTTATCAAGGCAACGGGTTGATATAAAGTAAAAATATAAAAACACAGAGGGATTAATAAATAATGTCCCTTTTATAATGTAGTCTGTTTCAAATGAAGCTGGTAGCCTCTGTAGTTGTGGTGAGTAAAAGCCCCGCCACTATTTTTTAATTTTCTTACTTTAAGTCATCTGGTGAAAATTCTTGTATTTGTTAATACAAGCCCTACATTCTACTGTAGCCTTTAAAATGTCTTTTTTTTTACCAGATTGTGTGGCTGCACTTCAACCTGTGTCTTGATCTGTGTTGTTGGGAAGAGGAGGAGCTAAATATGATCACTGACAATAATTCATAATTATTAATATTAATTATGGATTATTAAAATATTTGATTAATTAATTAATAATTAATTAATTATTACATAAGCATAATAATCAAATTAGCTTACAGCGGGGCACCACCGGGAAAACCGGACCAATGATCAGACGTAAATTCAGTCTCAAGAGTGTTCACTTAGGAAGCTAATTCTAGGGAGATATCAGCAACTATAAGATGAACAGGAAGGAGTGGAGCTCAGGCACTGACTTTGTCAACCAGCTTCATCACAGTATACAATGAAAAACCAAAGCAACCTCTCTTTGCAGTATAACAGGGTTTATTCACACTGATGACATTAATTTACAACCAACATCAACATTGCTCTATAAACCCTATCAACTATAAAACATTACTGAATCAACCAGCAAGCATCAAGAAGGGTGTGTGTGTGTGTGTGTGTGTGTGTGTGTGTGTGTATGTGTATGTATGTCTGAGCGAGTGGGTGTGTGAGAGAGAGAGGCGTGTGAGCGTAGCAAGATGGCGGCTGTGACGCTGCAAGCTACGTCACGCAATGGCGGCTCGCCAAGAAAGCACGCGACTCAGAAAAAGGAGGGGAGCCGGTAGAGAGGGAAGTTCGAATTGCTCGGCTCCAAGTGTAGGTTAGTGGAAGAGAGGAAGAGAGAAAGGGAAGCACTCAGAGGTGTGGTCACGCAGGCGGTATTGAGATGCAGTAACCCGTCTGTGTTACGCAGAGACGCGCTCGGCTCAGCTGGTGAGCGGCGTGAATCTGGACATTGAACCAACACAGCCTAACTACTGATCAATCCTACGTGCGGGGCGACACAATAGCGGTCCGACGAGGTTGGATCACTGCGTATTACAAGCAGACACAAACGGGCAGGAGAATAACAGACAGCAGCAACACAGGCAATATTTTTACAATATCAATGCAGCCAAAATCGGACGCGGCGGTCCGTATCAACAAGCCCTTACAAAACTTAAAAAGAAAACACACACTAACTACTATCTGCCCAGAGCTAAAGCCTCTTACTGTTGCAGAAGGTGGAGTGATGTGTCGGTCGTTCCTCGCGCGCCCTTTGTTACGGCAGAGGTGAAGTGGTTAGCGGCTCACAGCGGCTAACGGGTCCTCGGCGAGGGGCAAGTCTCTGACGAGGCGAGTTAATTCCGGCTCGAGCGGGAATCACTCGGGAAAGAAGGGGTCCTTGTCCTTCTTCTTGAAGCAGGCAGTCCTTGTTATCTACCAAACTTCGCATCCGCGGGCATCCGGGTGAGAGGGTCAATCCGTGGTCTCGTACCGGGCTATTCTGTGTTCCTCGGCGCACAGAGTGAGGGAGAGGAGAGGAGATCAGCTCGACCAGCGAGGGAAATCCGTAGGCCTAAAACGCGTCTAACTGTGCACAGTAATAACTCTTTCTAAAGCGTTCGCTGCGTGGGACGAGTTGCTAAGCTTTAGGAACAGTTGTGGGTACTTCTATTGGCTATGAGGATCACAGCCAGAAGCGTTTCCCTCAGGTACGCTTTGTGATGATATACCCTGGCGTGACGTCATCGGTGCGGGGTTGGCCATGGTGGATTTCACCCAATGGGAGCTGTGTATTTCAAGGGACCTCTGCTGGTCAGCTGGGGTGCTGTGTTGGGGTTTGAATCAGCTGATTCACAGAGAGAAAGGGGGTTCACTGATTCCTTTGTTCTTTTGGGCGCCAACATGTGGTCTCAGGCTTTGATTGTTACATGTAGGCCCAGAAGTTTATGGATAAAGTGTAGGCCTTTGTTAGAAATCCTTGTACGGCACAACAGTGTCAACACTGGATAATAATTATAAAAAAAAGTTATGGCATTCATTCTACTATTATGTATTTAATTCTTAATATTTTACATAGAGTTTTAGGAGTTGAGACATAAAACAATTCATATCCCATCCATTTTTATTTTACGCGCTGGTATCGGATCGGTACTCGGTATCGGCAGATACCTAAGGCTCAGGGATCGGAATCGGGAAGGAAAAAGTGGTATCGGTACATCTCTAGAAATAATCTATCAAACAGAAATTTCCTTACTTTCTGTGCCTATATATATGCATATATACATACAGTACAGGCCAAAAGTTTGGACACACCTTCTCATTCAATGCGTTTTCTTTATTTTCATGACTATTTACATTGTAGATTCTCACTGAAGGCATCAAAACTATGAATGAACACATGTGGAGTTATGTACTTAACAAAAAAAGGTGAAATAACTGAAAACATGTTTTATATTCTAGTTTCTTCAAAAGAGCCACCCTTTGCTCTGATTACTGCTTTGCACACTCTTGGCATTCTCTCCATGAGCTTCAAGAGGTAGTCACCTGAAATGGTTTCCACTTCACAGGTGTGCCTTATCAGGGTTAATTAGTGGAATTTCTTGCTTTATCAATGGGGTTGGGACCATCAGTTGTGTTGTGCAGAAGTCAGGTTAATACACAGCCGACAGCCCTATTGGACAACTGTTAAAATTCATATTATGGCAAGAACCAATCAGCTAACTAAAGAAAAACGAGTGGCCATCATTACTTTAAGAAATGAAGGTCAGTCAGTCCGGAAAATTGCAAAAACTTTAAATGTGTCCCCAAGTGGAGTCGCAAAAACCATCAAGCGCTACATCGAAACTGGCACACATGAGGACCGACCCAGGAAAGGAAGACCAAGAGTCACCTCTGCTTCTGAGGATAAGTTCATCCGTGTCACCAGCCTCAGAAATCGCAAGTTAACAGCAGCTCAGATCAGAGACCGGATGAATGCCACACAGAGTTCTAGCAGCAGACCCATCTCTAGAACAAGTGTTAAGAGGAGACTGCGCGAATCAGGCCTTCATGGTCAAATAGCTGCTAGGAAACCACTGCTAAGGAGAGGCAATAAGCAGAAGAGATTTGTTTGGGCCAAGAAACACAAGGAATGGACATTAGACCAGTGGAAATCTGTGCTTTGGTCTGGTGAGTCCAAATTTGTGATCTTTGGTTCCAACCGCCGTGTCTTTGTGAGACGCAGAAAAGGTGAACGGATGGATTCCACATGCCTGGTTCCCACTGTGAAGCATGGCGGAGGAGGAGGAGGTGTGATGGTGTGAGGGTGTTTTGCTGGTGACACTGTTGGGGATTTATTCAAAATTGAAGGCACACTGAACCAGCATGGCTACCACAGCATCCTGCAGCGACATGCCATCCCATCCGGTTTGCGTTTAGTTGGACGATCATTTATTTTTCAACAGGACAATGACCCCAAACACACCTCCAGGCTGTGTAAGGGCTATTTGACCAAGAAGGAGAGTGATGGAGTGCTGCGGCAGATGACCTGGCCTCCACAGTCACCGGACCTGAACCCAGTCGAGATGGTTTGGGGTGAGCTGGACCGCAGAGTGAAGGCAAAGGGGCCAACAAGTGCTAAACACTTCTGGGAACTCCTTCAAGACTGTTGGAAAACCATTTCAGGTGACTACCTCTTGAAGGTCATCGAGAGAATGCCAAGAGTGTGCAAAGCAGTAATCAGAGCAAAGGGTGGCTATTTTGAAGAAACTAGAATATAAAACATGTTTTCAGTTATTTCACCTTTTTTTGTTAAGTACATAACTCCACATGTGTTCATTCATAGTTTTGATGCCTTCAGTGAGAATCTACAATGTAAATAGTCATGAAAATAAAGAAAACGCATTGAATGAGAAGGTGTGTCCAAACTTTTGGCCTGTACTGTATATATGTATGTACATGTACATATATATATATATCAGGAGGTGTAACAACTAATATCCTATCACATCTGCCTGTCATTGTTCATCATTTGACTTTATATTGCTCTATTTATTATCTTCCTTGCTGTCAGTGTCCCTACAAAATGCTTCTTGTCTCTGACATTGATACTTGGTTGAATTTATGTTGTGGCATTGGGCGACCAAAATTCTCACACACACACACACACACACACACACACACACACACACACACACACACAACCTCACAAACACTTGTCACTAGTCCAGTGATGCCTCCCTATGACAACCAGTGCATGAGTTATGAAAAGAGGATGGGGTAAATGGTTTGTCTATTTGTGTGTGTGTGTGTGTGTGTGTGTGTGTGTGTGTGTGTGTGTGTGTGTTCGTGTGTGCCTCTCTACAAAGTTTGGTCATGTTACGTGAACCCATTTAGAAGTTTAGTGACCTCTATGTACTGCTAAAAAAAAGTGGGAAGATTTTTACTTTTTTACTTTACTTTTGTGCTTCAATATAAAAGTAAATGATAAAAAGTACAGTTTGTATTGGACATCTGGTATAAAAAAAAGTGAGGGGATTTAATTTAACATAAAAAAAACTATCACAGTGATACACTGTAAATGTTGAGCACCCATCCAAGCAGAGGATGGAGAACGAGGAAGAGTCGTGTTTGGCACTATAATAAGTTTCTGTAGAAGAGGTGCAGTTAACTGGAATACAGTTATGTTCATCACATTACTCATCAGATGATTCATCCGCCTGTAAGTTCTCAGTGACTCGACATCCAGTGAAACGCTGAGATCATCCAGAGAGGTGCTTCAAAAGACGGACCACAGCCGCTGAGTGGTCTCTGTTTGAGGAAGGAACCACTGCCATGTTAAACAGGTCAATGATCTATAGTCCAATCGTGACCACATAAAATCCATTAATCAACTGTATGACATGCCAAAACAAGGCAAGACATGGTGAAGCAAGTCAGGACAAAAAGAGGCAGGGCCTGATAGGACAGGATAAGACATGACAGGACAAGAAAAAACAAAGCAAGGCTAATCAGGGCTTGACGGGACATGATGGGACATTTGATGAATCCCTGAGGGGAAATACAAATGTCACAAGGGCATTATAGTGTACAGGTTAGCTCTGTAGACCAAGGCCTAGCTGTCATCTCTGAGGACTAATGACTCCCATCCTCTGCAGGAGGAGATAAAAGCTCTGGAGAGCTCCTTCAGTGATAGACTGATTCACCCAAAGTGTGTGAAAGAACGCTATCGCAGGTCCTTCCTGCCTGCTGTTGTCAGGCTACATAACCAGCACTGCTCACAGTAAACTGCACCATGGACACTTTAGGGACACTATGGACACTTTATGGACACCATTATAAGCATTGTTGTCCCCCATGTTGTTGTTTATTTGCACATTCAATATTCAAATTGCACTAAATGTGTTCACTTTAATCCATTGCTTACTTTTTATCCACTGCTCATTATTATTATTATTATGATTATTATTATTATTTATTGCTGTTTCTTGTATTTTTTGTACTTTTTTTTCTGCATGCCTAGTTTTTTAAGTTTTTAAATACTGAAATATTTAATTTGACTCTTTACCCTTGACTGCTGTAACACTGGAATTTCTCAACTGTGGGATCAATAAAGGTGTATCTTATCTTATCTTATCTTATCTTATCTTATCTTATCTTATCTTAGACGCAAATCCCCAAAAATTAAATAATGATAACAATGTCAATAACAACAAATTCCTACACCATATTCAAGTCATCAATAAAACATTCAATTACAGCTCAGAGGAGACAATAATACCAAAAAACAGCATGAAAATGACCACCAAAGTTCCTCAATGTTTATCAGAGTCAAGTATGCAGCAAAAACATGTTATATTTGAAGAGGGCTGGTGTTCTGTACCATCAGGTATCTCTTCAAACTCCTTTTAAAAACTGCTTTACTTGTCACATGTGTTAAATCGGATGGCAGACTATTCCACAATTTCATTCCTCTGTACATAACAGTGCATTGCCTTGCATTAGTTTTTGAGAAGTAGAAGTAAAAAACAACCTCTTGTCTAGTATTGAAGTTATGACCATTACTACTGTATGAAAACTGATGGTACAGGACATTTGGGATTTTGGACATTGAAACATTTCTTATAAAACAGAGCAGAGAGATAATCATTCTGTCCTTCACCAATGACCAACCTAAGGCTCTATGCATTCTGGTGATATTAGCTCTTATGTTACAGTTCAGAGCAAGTCATACGGCTCCATTCTGAACTAACTGTAATTTTTTTAAATCTCTATTTGATGCACTTGACCACACTACTGGACAGTAATCCAAATGAGTAAGAACTAATGTTTGAACAATGTTATAAATGCATTGTTGTGGTAAAAATTTAGCACATCTCTGCCAGATTTCTCTCCATAACTGCCACCGTTTTTTCAATCTGCTTTGACCACTTTAATATGCTATCTAAAATTACTCCAAGAATTTTTGTGTCATCTACCTGCTCCACATGCACTCCCTGTACAGACACATTTAACTGTGGTTTATGTTTAAGTTCCAAGTTAGATCCAAATACAATACTTTTTGTTTTTGATATATTAAGAACCAACTTGTTACTCCATACACACCTTACTACTGATTGTAATTCCCTGTCCAAAACACTAGACAATTCCTCAGTTGATGCTGCTGGTACATATAATGTTGTATCACCTGCATACATAACTGCTTTTGTTTGATTTAGAACAAAAGGATGATCACTGGTGAAGATCGAGAATAATAAAGGCCCTAAACAACTTCCTTGTGGTACACCACATTCAATTTCAATTCAGTTCAATTCAATTTTATTCATAATGCCCAATATCACAAATCACAATTTGCCTCACAGGGCTTTACAGCATACGACATTCCTCTGTCCTTATGACCCTCGCAGCGGATAAGGAAAAACTCCCCAAAGAAACCCCTTTAACGGGGAAAAAAACCAGTAGAAACCTCAGGAAGAGCAACTGAGGAGGGATCCCTCTTCCAGGATGGACAGACGTACAATAGATGTCGTACAGAACAGATCAGCATAATAAATTAGCAGTAATCCGTATGACACAATGAGACAGAGAGAGAGAGAGAGAGAGAGAGAGATGCAGGTAATGACAGTAGCTTACAACAATATTATTGAAAGTAATAATATTATAGTTATAGTTCTGGCTACTGAGGTACAATATGTTGGAAGTATGTATTAGTATCTGGCAGTATAAATGTGTGACAATAGTCATATGTGTATAATAACAGACAACATCACATTGTAACTCTTTCATGTTCGAAAAACTACCATTATAAAATACATACTGTTTTCTATTAGACAAATAACTGTTAAACCAGCATATAGTGTGAGGTGCAAAATTGTAACATTTGAGTTTATCTAACAATAATTCATGGTCTAATACATCAAAAGCTGAACTAAACTCTAACAACACTGCTCCCACTAAATTATTATTGTCTATATATTTAAGGCAATCGTCTGTCATCTGAGTTAATGCTGTTCCAGTTGGCTGTCCTTCACGATAGGTGTGCTGAAAGTCAGTAGTTAAATTATTCACTTTAAAAAAGAACTGTATTTGTTCACAAACCATCTTTTCCAGCAGTTTGCTAAGAATTGGTAGTAGACTGATCGGCCGACTGTTTGTACCACAAAATCCCTCTGCTGCATTTTTCTTTAGAGGAATAATCTTGCTACTTTCCACGCTGAAGGGAAGACATTATTTTTTATGCTGGTATTAAAGATGTGGCAAACAGGTCTATCCAAACTGCTGGCCACCAGTTTCAAAAGCTTTCCATCTAGATTATCCACCCCCCCTGTTGTTACACTTCCTTTACATTTACTTTATTTAATTCAAATTAAAAAAAAATTGTCCTTCATAAGTTGTTTAGTTATACTCCCATGTGATGGGGTACAGTTCACAGATGACATTTCTTGTCTCAATTTTTCCACTTTATTGATAAAAAAGTCATTTAGATAGTTTGCTATTTCGTGTGGTTTTGTTAGAAATGAATCACCTGTATCAATAAAAGATGGAGTTTGGGCAGGTTTTCTTCCCATTATTCTATTTAGGGTGCCTCACAGTTTTTTACCATCATATTTACATTAATTTATTTTGAGTTTGAAAAACATCTTTTTCTTTTTCCGATTTATTTTAGTAACCTGGTTTCTCAGTTTACAATAGGTTTCCCAGTCATCCTTACTCCCAGTCCTATTTGCAATACTCTTTGTCACATCTCTATCAACCATAACACTTCTCAGTTCAGTATCAATCCATAGTGCTCTGACATTTTTTACTGTATATTTTTTGATTGGTGCATGTTTGTCCACCACAGGGCAAAATATATTTTCAAAAGCCTTAATGGCATCATCATGATCATCTTGCTTGTATACATCAAGCCAGCATACATTATTTACATCAGTACAAAATGAATCCTGACTAAATCTCTTATATGATCTTTTGTAAATTACTTTTGGATTCCCTTTGGGTACCTTTGCTTTCCTAGAAATAGCTATTATGTTGTGATCACTACATCCAATGGGGACAGATATGCCCTTGGAGCACATATCCACAGCATTTGTAAAGATGTAGTCTATGCAGGTAGATGTTCTCTTGCCAGAACTGTTTATATAGATTCTTGTTGGTTGGTTAATGACCTGTGTTAAATTACATGCATTAGTTACGTTGAGAACTTTACTCTTTAGTGGGCAGTCATGCAACATCCAATTAATGTTCAGGTCACCCATTAGATAGATTTCATTTCCAGTGTCACAAATATTATCAATCATGTCACACAATTCATTCAGATATGAGCTGTTTGCAGATGTTGGCCTGTAACAGCATCCAACCAATATTGGTTTGACATATGGTAATTGAATTTGTAACAACAAGGTCTCCACGCCAGCAGGCATGAGGTCTTGTCTCACCTTTGCCGGAATACGACTCTGAATGTATAGGGCAACCCCTCTTCCATGCAGATTCCTATCTTTTCCATAATAACCTTGTATATTTACTGCATCATCTGAGAATGTATGATCAAGATGGGTTTCTGAAACCGCTAAAATATGAATATTATTTGTTTGCAATACATCTGTTATTTCATTCTTTTATTTCATTTTTTAAAATTCAGATTTACCATAAATCAAAAACGATAGTACAGTTAGTAGTGAGCAAACAGCAGCATACCCCATGTATGTGGGTATCCATGATTGTGTGAAAATCTACAAATGTAAATTAAAGTAATCCAATAGATAAACATGGTATGTTTAAAATTAATTGGTAACAACACACAGTTATTCATGTCTTAATCTTGAAAGAACTTCGCTAAATATTTTGTCCCTTTTTGAGGTAACTATCACTAATAATAACTGCTACGGACATTCTTCAATATTTTCTCCCCTCAGTGAAAAATAGTTCTCAATTAAAGCGATGAACGGGCCCTCGCACCTTCATGCAACTCGGGGGGGGGGGGGGCCTGGCAGGACGCCTTCTGACGCGTCAGTTCATTTCTGTCAAAGTTAGATATCGCATGCAGGAGTGACTCTGTATATCCTTGATACAGTACTGGAATGACACATTTCACATTTTGTATCACTTCCTCTTTCCACTAGAGGGAGGTGGAGAGCGCACTAATTATACATCATGTTTGTGAACATCAAATATACACCACAGCATGTAACTTTAAGATAAATCGAAAGATAAGTGGTTGATGAGACCTACTTGTCGCCACTAGGTGGGTCTATGAGTATCAGGCAATATGGTAATGAAAATGTGTTCAGGGCGGGACTAATATGAATCATGTGAAGTTTGGTGGAGACAGGACCATTTATGCCAAAGCTACAGCAATTTCGTTTCTCATGGCGAGACCTCAAGATTCAACGCTTGGCAGCAGGCGCGCCATTCAACGTTGGGCAAATCCTGTAATAACTTTTGGTCACAACATAGTCATGCTTACATACACCAAGTTTGGAGCCAATCTGATTAAATCTGTAGGACAAGTTCGTTAATTTACAAGCCCTGGAAATGGGCAAAAATGCACAAAAGTGGCACAAGTAAATTGAAAATGGTGGACTTCCTGTTGGGTTTGGAGCATGCCTGCAAGAGGCTTTTTTGTACGTCTCTGGGCGTTATATAAGCCTGCCGAGTTTCATATATGTAGGTTAAACTAGCTTCAGGGGCTGTTTCCTCAAACTTTTGTAGGGGGTGCTACTGAGCCATTTTTTGGAACCCACACACGAGACCCTTAAAATATCAAATTTTTCACCAGTTCTGAGGCGTGTGCAAAGTTTCATGAGTTTTCGGGTATGTTATGCCTCCCAAAAAGGCAATTCATTTGGAGGAATACTACTACTACTACTACTACTACTACTACTACTACTAATAATAATAATAACAAGAGGTTGGGGAGGATTTCCTGATCAGTCCAGAATGAGGTGTTTAGGGTTTGTTGAGTATTTCATGGGCATGGTTTTGTTTTTTTTTTTGGAGTGTTGCCTTTACTGTCATGGTGATGAAGATATAATAGGATACGATATTGAGGGACAGTATGGATTCAATCTGTGATTTATGGTAAATTTAAAATTTCCCTTACTGCTGCAAAAGGCTGAGTTTCCTCAGCAGGTGAAGGCACAGTGAAGCTTTTGTAATGTTACAACAATGTGTTGTGTGAAGGACAGACAAAGATCATAATCATCATCGTCATGTATTTGATCTCCTAGGAGGAATGAAATCTATGCAGCTGACAAACAAAACTCAAAGGCATGTTTTGGTGTTGGTTGGTTCTTTAATATTTATATTATATGTGTTTCATTCTAACTCAAGGCTGTAATGTTAAATAATCAAAATTCGCTGTGACAAAACAGATCCCCCATTCGCCAGTAGGTAGCGCAGTGAGTGTGAATCTTGATTAACACCTAGTTGTCCTCTAGACACGTAGCCAAGTGGTCATTTGAAATCTTAGGTCTATTGGAGTAAGCATGTGTAAGTTACAACAACTTCCTGTGTAATGGCAAATAATCGAAATTCTCTGTGTCTCAATGGCCGGGCTGATTTGCATGTAGATGTTATCCAGACATGTCACAGAGTAATCCTGTGAAATTTGAAGCTGATTGGACAAAGTATGTGGGAAGTAGCACAAGTCTAAAACTTGTCATTTCCTGTCACCAGCAGGGGGCGTTTTGAGAAAGAGGGAATTTTTTAATGTTGCCGTGTTGAAGGCGGGACTACGATCATACCCAGCAAGTTTGGTGCCGATCGGACCTATCACGCCCAAGTTATAGCACTTTCGTTTTTCATGGCAAGGCATCAAACTTCGCCGCACCGCCATGGTAACGCCTTATGAGATACGCGCAATCTTTTAATAACTTTTAATCATCAAATGGTCTAGTTGCAGCATGCCAAATTTGAAGCCGATCCAATGAACCATGTAGGAGGAGATAGCTCAGAGAGAACACTTGCAAATCGCCAAAATCAGAATATTCAATTCAAAATGGCTGACTTCCTGTTGGGTTTAGCCTATGGGTCCAAGAGACTTTTTTGTGCGTCTGATACATGTGTGTACCGAATTTTGTTCATGTCGGTGAAACGGGCCGCGGGGGCTGCTGTTTAAAGGGCGTGGCCAAACCGTTAGGCCACGCCCCCTTACGAAACTCATATCATATGATCAAGACAGGGCCAGTTACAACCATGTGAAGTTTCAGGAAGATTCGACCAAGTACGCCCAAGTTATAGCACTTTCGTTTTTCATGGCGAGACATCAAACTTCGCCGCACCGCCATGGTAACGCCTTACGAGATACACGCAATCTTTTAATAACTTTTAATCATCAAGTGGTCTAGTTGCAGCAGGCCAAATTTGAAGCCGATCCAAAGAACCATGTAGGAGGAGATAGCTCAGAGAGAACACTTGCAAATCGCCAAAATCAGAATATTCAAATCAAAATGGCTGACTTCCTGTTGGTTTTTGAAAAAAGTCCAACTGCGCATTTTCGTGTGTCTTGGGATGATACACGACCCCTCCGAATTTCGGGGGATTTGGTAAAACGGGCTGCCGGTGGGAGCCAATTGAAATTTTCTAGGGGGCGCCATTTCGCCATTTTGCGACTGGCATTGTTGAGATTTTGCGTACACCTAAATTTTCGCCAAGACGAATGTGCATGTCAAATTTGGTGAGTTTTTGAATATGGCAAAGACCCCAAAAATGCAATCAAAGATGCGGAAAAAAAAAAAAAAAAAAAAAAAATCCTAAGGAATACAATAGGGTCTTTGCACCGTTTCGGTGCTTGGGCCCTAATAATAATGATCCTAAGGAATACAATAGGGTCCTCGCACCGTTTCGGTGCTCGGGCCCTAATAACTGTCCACAAGCCTGGATTACCTTCCAGGCCAGGTATACAACTACTGCGGGGCCCTCAAAAAGCCCAGGGCCACTGGCAATTTGTACACCACTAAAGCTAATATCAACTGACATGATAAGGACCTTGAAGTGGCACTGCTCCATTACCATGTCATCTTGAGACTCTGTCTTAAAAAGTGGTACTGTGTCAAAATCACATCTAAAGACCTTTATTCTTTCAATGTATTTTATGCTCTTTAGAGGCCCAGCAGCTCATTCTTACCCAGGGACCTCCAACAGGTTTATCTGGTCATCTCATAGGGAGGCCTGTGGATGTCTTAAATATCTGGATACTGTTTCTGGAAAGAGACAATACTATTTAGTTTTTCATACGTAATTCCAATGTAAATTTATGAATGTTATATTGTCGGTGAGATAGTGGAAGTAGCAGTAAGCTAGGTAGTCTGATAGACTATCTGTGGTTAGTCCCACTGGCTACTCTTGGTGGATAACCGCCAACACTGGTTCTTTTCAAAAATAATTTGCCTTCAGTTTAGCAAATATTGATTTATTTTTTAACAAATATTTAACTAATGTTAACTGGCATATTCTAAAATGTCTTTGCAAAGCTGTGGTACCTGTTGCACTGTCCGTGTCTGTAACGACTAACAACCAGTCTATTTTAGTCTTCAGAAACTGTGTGTTGAACATGTAACCAGAACAAAAAGGGATTGTTGCCAATGATACCATTAATATGAGAAATAAAACTGGAAGAGTTTCACGAGACATAGCGTAAAAGTATTCAAATCAAATTCAATCAGAATTTGCAGAAGAGAATGACACACAGACTGACGGGTCCGTCACTCAGTACTCACTGTACTCAGTACATGATATCCTTGTCTCTCCCATCTGACTTCATTCTGTACATACATTAGAAAATTGTTCCACACCATACCCTGAAATATGTATTTAGTCATTAGGGCTGAGAATGTGTTACTGATTTACCATACTTCCTTTATATCATGTAATAAATGAATACCAAAAGTTATTTCTTTTGCTACTACTTTATATTACTATTACTGAAGTCTGTTGCTAAATTCAGCATCATGTTTCGCTCAGAACAGTTATCAGAAGTTAAAAAAATGTGTAAACTGCGTCACTAACGCAGACGAGCAAGGATTAGTTGGGAAACATCACATTTATTCACTTTACATTATTACTTTACATGGTACAGTTAATAGTGAATTATGTTAAATGTTTGTCAAATGTATTTGTATCAGAAATCAGAAATCATCTTTAGAGGGAGCCTTAAGCTAGCTCGGGCCATGTTAAAATTAACATTTTTTTTAACGGAGCAAGTCAAGCTAATTACTAGCATGCTTGACTGAAAAGGGAAAAAAACAATGCTTTAAGACAGCTGTCAGAAATTGCAGAGGTAAGATCACATAATCCCATTTGAGCTATAAGAGGTGGTCTGTTCCACGTTTTATTTCCCAATTGCTTTTGGAAAAAATAAGAGAGCACTGTAAACAAAAAGTTGCCATTGGAAATATCCAGTATCGGTTCAACGCCGGAAGTTGCACCCGGAATTCACGCAAGGTATCATGGGGGCTAGGAATAAGGTCGATATAAACAAACAAAAGGGTGTACTGTCTCCTTAAGAGTTGTTACTGCGCGCTTCTTGCTAGCCTAACCCACCGCTGGTTGTTATTTTCTTCAACAAGATGGCTGTCGTTCCTGAGAGCAGAGTCCTCACTTTCAGCGTTTTTAAATGGAGCTCTTACTCCTCTACATATTTACCAGAGTGAGTAATGCAGACGTTTGTTTGCCCGGCGTATGCATTAGGTTTTGTGGTCTCAAGTGGTCTTTCATCACCTCAGTGCACCAATGTTTGTTCTTGCCGGCCCGACTGGCCTAGCTAGCCTGCGATCCAAGCCAACAAGCGACAGCATTGTTAGCAACAGTAGGTGCGTTTGGTTTTGTACGTTGTCGCCCGATCGTGATGCTACTGACGATCCATTGAAGCGGTTATGGCAAGCAGTAGCGTGTAAAGGAGTGTATAATCGGGGAGATGGCCTTTAAATAATTTCGTGGATTATGTATTTGTGTCATTAAGGTATTTCAACAGATAGGAGTTTGACTCTTAGACACTGCTTCTCCGTTTGAGATGCTCTGTTTACGTCAATATTCGTTTCTGTTCACGAGAAGGGCTTTTTTGTAGCAATACTTCGTATTGTCACTACTTAAGCAAACTCTATTAAGCGGGTCGCAAGACTACTGAGTTGTCAAGGCAAAAACAGTACTGAATTTTAGAATTTGATTCAGAAATATGCGGTCCGGCACCCCGGTAAGTCAAAAACAAACGTCCACGTTAGCTAACTGGATTCCGAAGCTAAAGTGGATAACTAGCTGCTGTTATTTAATGAACGAGCTCTGCTTCAGCAACAGTACCTTCTCAGCTTGCTTACTGGCTACTTGGAACCACAGTTATGACTCGAGCGGTCGTGCTTCATGGATGACATATAAAAATAAATAGTCTAAATGTTACAGTTAATGAGTGAAGTCACGCATAGTTAGAGAGCATTTGCCTGTTGCTGGTACAGCACTCGTATAGATACTGGTTAGCTGCTAGCTGATGTTAATGCCAGCCAGCTAACAACAACGTCTGCTAACTTATACTAACATTACTGTAATCTTTAAATGGACTCATTGCATCTGCTAGCACAATCTAGTTGGCCTACATACGTAGTACTGATACATGATTCCTTTATCGTTACACCTGGTTTATACACACAAGTACCCATAGCTATTCTACCCTAAAGTGAGTTTTGATTCCTGCATGCTAACGTTTGATGAGATGTTGTCTGCTGTGTGTCCAGTATTTAGCTGCTGTGATGTCCCACAGAGATAAATAATCCCATGTCTTTCTGTGTGGGTGTTTTTTAGGAATATCTTAGTGGACAAACCTAATGATCAGTCTTCAAGATGGTCTTCTGAGAGCAACTACCCTCCACAGGTAGGTCTGCTGGTGTCACACAAACTGTCTCTGCACCTGACTTCACTGTTCCACATGGAGCTTGACATGAATATTGACAGTGTGCAATAAGAACAAATTGTGATTTTAAGGCTCCGATCACGCAGACAACGTTGTGCAGGTTGCAAAGCACAAGGTGCACCACACTGCCGTTTTAGTTTAAATTGAATGCCACTAGTAAAAAAAACTCTTGATGCCTCATTTTATTGTTGCCAGGCAACCACTTTATTACTTCCTTACCCTAACCTTCCAGTGTAATCAAATTACCTTTTTATTTATTTTACTTTATTTTATTTTATTTAATTTTATTTCATTTCACAGTAATTCATATCTAATTCCTAATATAGACAGGCAGATGATACTTGCTGTAGCTCTAGTTAAGGGTGAGAGGCTGTCAGCAAATAGTTTGTTGGGCACAGGGAAACAGATCTGTGTGGGTACATGAGAGCCTAAAGAAGAGGGTGGATCATGGGGAGAACCACCAGTTAGTCCAGGAGCTTAGCCTCCATGATGACTGTTTCAAGTACTGCACTTATGCTTCCATGCCTGCTGTTTTCTATTGAAATGGTGGTAACTGTGGTTTGTAAAGTCTTATAGCTCTGGGTATCCAGCAACTGCTGCCACCAGTTTCTCCTCCATTGTTTACCAGCTGTAAACTTGTTGTCATGACCACCACAGAAGGCCCGCCTCTCAAATCATCTGATTTGACAATAGGATAAAAAGCCAAGATGATGTGGGGCAATTTTCTGCTCTGAGTTGAATTTTTTCAAGCCGAGGATTTCCGACCACTCCAGCAAAAAGGCAAGGTGTCGATAGCACAGAAACGCGAGGCGTGTAGCAACGCAAAAGCAGTGAGCAAAAGCATTCATTCTTATTAAAAACTAATACAAAAAGCTGTCTCCAGCTGCTAAAACATTTTCTGTGTGATGGGGTCTAAAGGGAGACTTGTGGTTTGTTTTTTTGTTTGCTTATATTGTAGGTGTATGATATAGTACCACCTTTCATTCAGCCACTCAGTCAGGCCAGTTGACTTCAGACTTTTGAGGAATTGTGTCCGATTTTACTGAGTAGTTGTCCTGGGCTCCTACTATGACTAGAGCTCATACTGCAGACATGGTGAAAGTTATTTTAAGTGAGATTAGATAAGAGCAGCAGTTTTGAGTGAAGCATTTATTTTGGGGCACAAAACATTTTGTATTCTTTTTTAAAAATATTAATCACTTAATTGGTCATTAACATGGCTTAGAGTCAATTATGTCATTGTCTAACTGCTGGTGAGGCTTTGTGTGTGTGTGTGTGTGTGTGTGTGTGTGTGTGTGTGTCAGCAGGACGAAGGTCTGAAGCTTTGTTATTCTTTGCACAGTGAAAAAGTTGATGATTTTGTCCGTTAAAGTCTTAAAGAGGCGGAAATGAAGCATTTCAAAACAATGGTTAACCGCTTACTAACTCTGTATTTATGGCAGGTAAAGTATCATTGTATAGGAAGCATTTTTAGTATAATATATTGTAATTCATACTCAAAACTCAAATTCAGTCGATCACTAAGTCCCTAAGTCATATTAATATATATGTCATATAAGTTGATGAACAGTGCCTACTCTTCTGTTCCTGCAGATAACAAGATATGAATCTCATGTATAGCCTTTTTTATGACTGAACAAAAATGTATTAATACACCTACAACAGGCTACACGTGTTCAAAAACAGAAATGTTTGTAAATAAGGACAGGACTATAACTCTATGAATTGAGTATTACACTGGAAGACCTTCTGTTGTTGTTTTTTGGACAGTTTTATCAGTCTATTTCACTGCACAGCTTGATAGGCTCCAATAATAAAATGCATTTTCATTCCCTCTACAGTCTACACTTATATGTATTTTAATAGACCTGACGATCAATAGCTTTTTTTACTAGGGCTATAGTCAACCAAAGAAAATCTTGGTCAACTAAAATTGCACATAATCTTCAACTAATCGATTAGTCGTGGGGAAAAAAAATCTGCACGTTATTTTACTTCTGCGATGGTGTGTCTGTGTCACTCTGCAGTTACACCTCCAAAACGCTACTCGGCAGTGGAGGACTGTGTTAAGTCCTGTAAAGTTTAGTTCAAATCAAACTTTATTTACGTAGTTGATTCAAAACACACATTAAATATAGCTTTATAGAGCTCATAAGTTGCGTGTTTCTGTTTCCGGTACATGGGACCTTAAAAATCGATTTCTCATAATGTATTTCAATGGCTAGATGAAAATTATTTTCTGGTCCCGTTGAATGAATTTTACATATGTTGTTTGTGAATTTTTAATATATTTTGTCGTGCAAAGAAGGCTACAATTTAGCGGGAAGAAGTTTGATACTGTTAGGTTTTGTGTGAGAGCTTCACTTCATCTCCTTCTTCCAAGGAGAGGACAAAAGCCTTAAGCGTGGCAAAAACCACTACAAGTCTGGACATGTGGAGAATTTCAGCTACGAAACACACCGGCATCTTGATCTGATGGCTCCGTAGATCGTGGCAGAAGACGCAGCAGCACTGTGAGTTGAGAAGTGGAGGGAAAGTGTGATGACGTGACGTCACATAGGTGACATGTAGTCTTTCTCATTACGTTGTTTCCACAGCCTTTAACTGAAGAATCATACAATAAACTGTCAAACTCTTAACATGAAAAAATATTATTTAGACCCACACGAAACATTTGTGTAATTCAAGGCATTTAATGACTGGGACCAGAAAATAATAATTTTCTCTTCATTGACTCCCATTGATATTTTCCGAGCCTAGATGTCCGATAGGGGTCTACCAGAAGGGGCGGCACGTACGAGCTCTATAGAGACAATTTCAAACACAAGTACGCAAATTGGCTTCACTATAAATCGCAGAACCGACAGACAAACACTTGTCTTTATCTGGACACATTTCCCCCACCAACGTTATTAGCACAAGTCTATGGCATTTTACACTGTATAAATTAGCCTAGCATCTAGCGATCTTTTCCTCTTCCCATATAAAGCCAGGGACAACAGCAACATTTAACAAAGGTAACGGTATATAATTTGGCTCCATTACAACTCACAATATTCACCGACAAAACAACTGTCTTATACTAAACACGATTTCAAAGCAAATACAACATGCTAACGTTATTAGCGCCAGCCTATGGCATTTTACGTGGTATACATTAGCCTAGTGACGAGCGGAGATTTCCTCTGCTCCTATGAAGCCAGGATAAATCCCAAAGTAAAAATCCCTGAAGGATAAATCACACACACGATTTAAAATGCTATTTTAGTGGAGGCTTTACTGTCTTCACAATTTATTGTTTCTTATCTGTGAAATACAAGTAAATACAAGCTTCGTTCCCACTGCGGGAAATGGTTTCAGCTTACAGAAACAGACAGGAGGTCTGCGTCACAGCAACGCTGAGCGTCAGGATGGGCAAGTTCAACTTTCTGTCAACAACGGGGGTGTTTTGAAAACACCCCCATTTTCACAGGTAACTTAGCCTGTCCTTCCGCTGCAGGAAATAATGGATTAATCTTGGAAAGCTGTTGATGTAGCACTTTTCTCCTTATGAAAGTAACACAGCGATTATTCGACCAATGAGAATTTGGTCGGACAAGAGCATAGCGACCAAATAATTGATTAGTCGACCAGGAGACTACAGCCCTATTTTTATACACATTCATAAGTTTTCTGGGGTTTGTTTTGGCAGTAAAAACCCACAATGTCATGTCCATATTGCAATGAAATATAGGTTATTAAATTAGGGATGTCTGCTGAAGTCTGCACCCCAAGCGGACTCTCTGCTTGATGCCCGTTGTGGACTGGATGAATTGTAGCTTTGGACAGCCCTAAGTACTTCCTGGGAACGTGCCTGCAAAGTCTGCAAGTGCGTTGAAGTCCAGATATTTATTGAAGTGCTTTACAGGTGATCTCCATTTTACATGAATTCTCATGTAAATCAGCACCATATCAGTTTGCTGCTGCAGAGCAGACCTGTCCTCTTAACCACATAGGCTAAATAAAATGTGTCAGACTATGAGGTTTATATTTTCATTAGAAAAAATACAAGACAACAGCTTTCATTAAAGATCAGTCAGATGTAGGCAGGGCCTCACATCTGTACAGATGTTATCTGAAGAATCCTCATATCCCACTGACCACAAGTCTCTGTGATGCCAAATTCTTCAATAATCTAACAATAAAAGTCCAATGTTAATATACAGTAGACTACATATAGTTTTATGATACAGTTAAAATGGCCAAAAATGTGAATAATTGCATTGCAGGACAATTTAAGGTGTTCACCCTAAATTTTGTGTTTGTGCTCCTAAAATTTACAGTTAGGGGCTACAGTGCTTGTACTAAAAAGTTAGTCTGGAGCCCTGACACTATAAAGTTTACTCAGAGAGAGGACTACTACATCAGTGTCCACAGTGGAAAAGCGCTGAGGCGGGACATGGAGGAAGGAACTAGTTGTAATTGATCTCTACAGAAAAACATGTTTGCACAAAGTAAATACAGTCATAGCCTGTGAACACGCCTCTTAGCTCACTGTTCATAGGGAAACACCTAGTGTTGATTCATGTTTTTCAAATCAAAACAATGCAACACAAAAATCAAATGGCAAGAATAGTTTGTTCCTCATCCATCCATCCATCAATTAATTAAACCAAAGTGTGTGCCAAATTACAGACAAGTAATCTGTAAATGATGTGTTCAACATGTGAGCCAGAACAGGAGCTTGACGGGAGGATCGGGGTGTACTGTCACATGTTGACTCATGACAAACTAGGATGAAAGGCCCAGATCAATGTCTGACAGGAGAGCTGGAATGCAGGAGAATGGCTTTCACTTTCTATTGATTGTAAAGTTTGACAGTGAAATTCATGTGAGCAAACTCATGAGTGACATCAGTATAAAGGCTCAAGGCATAGACTGATAGAATATCTGTGTCTTTAATGAGTGCATGTGAAAACATTGCCTGCTTTCCAGTGGCACATTGAATCACTATTCCAGTCTAATGGCCACTGGTAATTTGTCATTAGATGTCGGCGCTTGTTAGAGCACCAGTGACATGTGGATGCAGCTCTTGGATTGTGTGGAATGCCACTTACCTGACGCAACAGATTGACCCTGCTGCAGTCATTGAGATAATGAGCAGATCTTTTCATAGTGGCTGGCCTGCCATAAGCACAGACAACTTCCTGCTATCCTTCATACGTTAACAGCATCATAACTCTGCTCTTTACCTTTGCTCCATCTCATGTCTTCTCTCTCTTTGTCTGTCTCTTTTTCTACAGTTTTTAATCTTAAAATTGGAAAGGCCGGCCATTGTTCAGAGCATCACCTTTGGGAAGTATGAGAAGACTCATGTCTGCAACCTGAAGAAGTTTAAAGTGTTTGGTGGGATGAGTGAAGAAAACATGACAGAGCTTTTGTCCAGGTGAGACAGTCAGACGGTCCAAGAGTTTTTTGTTTCAAAGTGCTGGGGGGGAAAACGGACACTGACCCAAACACACACACGTGTGTGTAGGGCACCCCCCTAATATAATGGTAGGGGAAACACTGAATCCTTTTTTCTGTTAGCGTAAAGCCCAGTTTAGACCAAAGATGTGTTTTAGAATGTTCCTGAGAAAAGTCGTGTTGGTGTGAATTGGCTGGCCTGAGCTTGACTCGAGCTGACTGATGGTGTCATCTGCAACTCAGCTGATCAAATCGCCAGCGGCTGGTTTCCGACACAGGTCAGACCCATTGGCCTTTGGAGATGACTGTCTCATTGAGAGGTATAGTTTTTCTGGTGATGGATTGAAATACTTATGTAGGCTGCTGGGTCCAAAAATAAAGCACCAGACAGCATGAAGCCATGCCCTCACTGTACCACAGATGGTCTGTGTTACACCGGAATTCCACTGGATGCTGCAGGGAGACAAAGGGTATGCCTGTGAGTCATTCCTCTTGACTCCCCTTGTGGACCCCCAAACCCCACCAGCAGGCCTACAACCATGCATATGGCAAAACAAGGGCTCGAATCAAGTTGACCTTTGGCCTTCTGAAATCTCGGTTTCAGTGCCTGCACCACCTGAGGGTTTCCCAGGACATGGCATGTGATATCACTGCTGCATGCACAGCGCTGCGTAACATTGCAGGCTTAAGAAAGGAGAGGACTCCCTGAATGGCTGTCGATGTTGACTGGGAAAATGCTCCTATCTTCCCAGACAACATTAATGGCAGACTGGTCAGGGAGCAATATATTGCACATTTTTCCACTTAGGTTAAATCCACAAATTTAGCCTCTCTTTAATAAAGGATCTTGGATGTTACTTTTTGCTGTATATGTGCATTTTATCTGGCATTGGTAGCACACAGTGTGTGGTTATCTTTTAAATTTCACTTTGCCAAATCAATGGTATACCACACATTCATGAAAAAGGGAGGACACCACAATGTTTTCTAGTTCAATTGTTTTATTTCCCAGTCCTCTTTTGTCTGCTTGGAACCTGAAATGGAAAGCAAAAGTAACAAATAACAAAGATTAATACACTGTATTACAGATATGGTTACAGTGTGCACTGAAATACTCACTTAACTTTCTAATTTCTGGATTTCTAGGTCCAGTTTCACAAGGGTTCTTCTTTTAATTTCCAGATCAAGCTCCATTTCTTGCAGCTTTCTTTTCTCCACTTGAATTTTTATTTCTGCCAGCTCTATCTGTCTCTCAAGATGTTTTCCATATAGAGCTCTGGTAGTTTGTGAATTCTGTAAAAGAAATGTCAATTAGCACAGCAGGATCTATGCATAATGTATTGATTTACTTTAATGATTTACTTTAGCCAGTACTTACAATGTTACCAGGCTGCTTCTGAGGCTGTGCAGTGCCTGGGTCCTGTTACACACATAACATTTTCTTTTAGCACCACATCACTCACTTCATATCCATTATGGACTAAATAAGCAGGATATTTCCACAAAATTGACATGATACCTCAAGCCTTCTGGAGTCCAGTGACACCATCTCCTCATCTGCAGATGTGCATTCTACAGCTGCAGATATGCCTTCCCCTTGCCATACATGTACCAAGAGAACTTGTATTAAGATTTTTTAACAGGACATGCCAAGCCTGTGATTTCAATAAAATGTACAGTGCTAGCCGGATCATCTTCTGGTGGCTCCAAAAGTAGAAGTGTGTCCCCAGACACTGCAAGGAAATCCAGAGCCAGACAGTAAAATATTTTTTATTGTGTTCTATGTGCAGTAGTACTGAGTCTCTCTTTATTCAAATCAAGCGCCAGCTCCTCTTCTGTGGTCGAGTTCTGGCTGGGTGGGCCACCCCCCGTGCCAGTTTTATGGGCTAAAGTCACTTACCAGCCTGCAAATGTTTGACAGTTTGTTCTTTATGAAGATATATGATGTGTGGTGTGTGTTTGGATTCCTTTTATTCAGGCACTCTGACGGGTGATGGCTGCTAATGGCTCAATGAAAATGGTGAATAGGGAGGGAGAGAGTGGGCATCCCTGCCTAGTCCCCCTGTGCAGTGTGAAGTATTGTGATGTTAGTCCATTGGTGATGACAGTGGCTGAAGGTGGGGTGTAGAGAATCTTGATCCAATTAATGAATGATTCCCTAAAGCCAAATCTCCTCAACGTGGCAAACAGAAATTTCCAGTTTACCCTATCAAAAGCTTTTTCTCCATCAAGGGTGGCTATGATGGTTCCTGGATGTTGTAGTAATGAGTACTGTATTAGGTTAAATAATCTGCTGGTGTTGCTGGATGCGTGTCTGGCTTAATAAAACCGGTTTGATCTGGATGGATTATGGATGCAGTGACTTTTTCTATTCCTTGGGCTAGTGCCTTGCCGATGATTTTTTTTGTCTGCGTTGATAAGGGAGATGGGACGGTAACTTGATGGAAGTGTTGGATCTTTGTTGTGTTTTAGGAAGAGTGAGACTGTGGCTGTGTACATATTTTCAGGAAGTCTTGAATTTCTTTTGTCATTTATCATTTGATTAAAGAGTGATGCTATAATGGCCCAGAAGTGCTTATAGAACTCAGCAGGGAAGCCATCATAACGCCATGTTTAATGCATTTAACCTTAATCGGTGATTGCTAGCTGAGATTCATAAAGCATGTCAACAGCGCATTATGGCTTTATAATGGCTGATCAATAACAGAGAAATCAATGCGGTGGCTAATGTTACCTGGCGATGTGTCGTGTATTACCCAAGTTTTGCTAGGGAATATAGCAACAACACATGGAAAGTAAAATGCTGTAGTCAATTTGTAAGCTTCATTCATGTTGTTAGTCACACACACATTAACACACACATGCATCCCTTACTCACTCATTCACCCACTCACAAACACATGCACCCCTCAATCACACCCAGACACACACACACACACACACACACAGAGTAGAAAATGGAGCCTAAATGCACAGATCGAGTGCAGTAGGTACATTAATTTGGCGTGCAGTAAGTAGGGTCAGCAGGTGTAGGGCACCCCTTGACCACAGTGAATGAATCTGAACTAGCGGTCAAACTTAGGGAACTTAAAGTATGATATTTATAAAGGCCAAGTAATAAATATCAATTTAAAAAAAAAAATTATACTCTTAAGTTGCAGTCATACTTTGGACAGCTTTTTGCAGAGGGTTCCACCATGTTCAACTGAGCAATAACAAATTTGTTGCTAATTTATCTCATTTCAGACACTTTTATTATTTTCTCTTGTGTGTGTGTGTGTGTGTGTGTGTGTGTGTGTGTATATATATATATATATATATATATATATATATATATATATATATATATATATATAAATATATATATATAAAAATAAATTACTATTGCCCTTAAATAAATCTAAAGTAATTTAATAAAAATAAAAATACGCAGTATGTCTTATTTGATTACTCGATTATTCACCAGAATAATCAACAGAATACTAGATTACTAAAAGAATTGATAGCTGCAGCCATAATCTCAGCCTAATAATGTAATTTCTCATCATCCTATTCTTGTTTTCTGTCTGTTCCAGTGGCCTTAAGAATGACTACAACAAGGAAACTTTCACCTTAAAGCACAAGATTGACGAGCAGATGTTTCCCTGCAGATTTGTTAAAATAGGTGAGAAGTGATGTGTCTGTGATAATTTCAGGTGTCTGTGGTTTCTGTTAGTCCTAGAAAAAGATGCATTGTGAACATGTCTGTCTTGTCACACTGTTTTCCTCTTTCTCCATCTTTTCTTGCTCTTCGTCTCAGTGCCTCTGATGTCTTGGGGTCCTAGTTTTAATTTCAGCATCTGGTACATTGAGCTACATGGTATAGAAGATCCTGATGTGGTGCAGCCCTGCCTTAACTGGTACAGCAAGGTAAGTTCCTGATGGCCGCCCTGGGGGTTGGAGATGTAAACTGGGACAGGATTTCAGATTCAGCAGGCCTCAATCTGTAACTGAATGGATTGATCAGCTGGCAGGAGAAGTAAACTAATGCAACATGTAGCTCTGAGGTGTCTCTTAACAACACAAAAGTGCCCAAGCAGGAAAACTACGGCCACGATCTAACCCATGCTTTTCTTTCATCAAGCCAGTGTGAAAATGTTGAATTGACCCGCTTGTAAGTTGGTATCTTAGCTTGATTACAACCAAACTAGAGATTGTAAATGAAAGCTACGTAGGACACTACAGAAACACATAAATAGAAAAGAGTTTATTAACTTGTCGTCCCATGTTCCTACTGTCAGTGTCTTTAAATTCAGCCAATCCAGATGAACTTCATCTGACCTCCTTCATGTCATTTATTGAGTCTGCATCAATACAGATTGCAGTTTGACCCCAGTTCATGTTGTACTATACTTTTCAAGCATCAGGTGACTGAAGGCAAGATAAATGCAAACATCCATCGTCTTATTGCCATAAAACTTTGTTTTGGGTCAGTCCCACAAGAAATGGCTGCATGGCTCTAATTGCAGAGGTTTTAAATGGGCTGAGTTTTTTTTGTGGTTAATGTTTATACCAATGAAAGTAGGCCTTTCACGATAACAAATTTTGCGGTAAGTGATAATATTGTGTAATATTGTGCTTTTAAGACTGTTTTTATTATTGTTGTAATGTTGCTTGGTCACATTCGCTCTTTTTGTTGAGATGGTTTTAGAACAAACCCGGCATACCGGCTCGTCCAAATTACTGGGCTCCCCTCTGTCATTTGGTTTAAATCCAAAATACTCCACACAGGGGCCACGGCATTTGGTTTAGGAACAAGTTCCATGTCTTTCTCTTATGCTCAACTCTCTCTCTTTTTTTTTTTGTCTGCCTCGTCTCCCCCTCACGAAGATCGCATTGTGTCTGTGTGTGTAGCCCATAGCCCTGCCTCCCCCACAGAGACAAAGACACTCAATGACAATAGCTTTCCCTCCTTTCATTACTCTAATGAACCAACTCACCTGGCTGCCAGATGATGCACGGCAGTGAACGCTCTTGTTGTCCAGTCTCTTTGGTGGAGAGAGTCGAGAAAAACAAACATGCATGAATATGGCAATTAATCGCGGCCGGAAAGTTACCGTCTCCCTTTTAATTTACTGTGCAATTAACCGACTTTTCGCATGTCGTGACAGGCCTAAATGCAAGTGCAATAGCTTCTCATTTATCAATACCAAAAAGACATTTGTTTTGAAAAGATTTTCGTTTAGCAAGATAACCCAAACTTCTCAAATTCACTAGGGCTGTCCATTGAAAAAAATGAGTAGAAGAAGAAGATATACAATATCAATACAATACAATATATTTTTTTTTTCACTCTGTTATCATATACACACAGGCCCAAAATATACACACATGCACAAACAGGACCTATACTTGCATTAAATGGAGAGATGACAGAGTGAGGGGCTGCCTTGGATAGGGGGTTCAGTGGCTCACTCAAGGGCACCTCAGCAGTGCCCAGGAGGCGAACTGACACCTCTTAAGGTACCAGTCCTTGCTCCATATTTGTTCCGTACGGGGACTTGAACCGACAACTCTCTGGTTCCCAAGCGAAGTCTCTATGGACTAAGCTACTTCGACCCCTAAGGAGAAAGGGCATTGCACTGTTTGCACTGGTCATTTGACTAGTACAAAAGAAAATGCGGGTTGTTGTTAGTTGTTATGGTGACAACATACATCAGTGGGGCCGTAAAGTTTGTCACACTCACTAGTTTGAGAACTCTGTTTTGGCTTATTCCTTCTTCAGTTTTCCCTATCAAACAGAAATATACGTCTGCACACCAATCCAAGTTTCTCTCTTCAACTGGATCTACATGCTGTTATGCTTGCGGTCTCTCTAATGTTATGCTTCCCAGCCACTGGCAGCTAAGCAGCGACTCTCACTCCATCTTTGGAGGCAGTTACAATAACGTTACATCCTGTTTCAACAAATATGGAAATAGTAGCAACAAAACAAAGAGGCAATGGTTGGGGCCGGGCAATTTTAGGCAAAATTAGGCAATTCTGAGCAACAAGCAGAGTGTAGTAAGATGAAAAAAATGTGGCATTCTAAGCATAAGAGACTATGCTCTATCTCACTGAGCTAATTAGCAAGAGACAACTCTGTGGTATATATATATGTTTAAAACTTCTTCTAGCTGATTATACTGATAAGAAGTCATAATTTATTTCATCATAAAACACTGAATGTGTGGTATATGTAAAAGCCCATGTGAAAAATGTAATACACACACACTAAAACAAACCATATCACAACATAGAAGTTACATCATATAATTATGGTATGCCCTTCAAATTGTGGATGAGTGGCTGAAGTGATCAGGCTCAAAATATACAAAGGAAAGAAAAAACTCAAGAACAAGAAAGTAAGAATAACATTAACTGCTAGCAATTATGAACAAACTGGCCTGATCTAGCTTAAAGCTAAACATTATCCATGGTGACAAAGATGAAAACATTTTTTAAAATGTAAAAGTAGCTATTGGATAGACTCTGCATATTGACTGATAGCTAAGCCAAATAAACAGGGAAGAGAGACAAGAGATAACAGGGAAAAGTGTTGATAAAGAGTATTTGTCTCTCGGCGAAACTGCCTGGATCATAATTATTTTAACCTTAGTAGTCTCTAATCCACATAGCATGATGCCTGAACATAGGACTTTCACATTAGAATGTCCTTTCTGCCTTAGCTCAGGCTTGAACTCACAACTTCTGAGACTGAGGTCTGTCTTCTATCTCACTGAGCTAATTGGCAAGTGACAGTTCGTGTGTGGCTTCACAAATTGACTAAGTCAAGCATCAGGGTGCCAGACAGTAGCCATTCATGCCATGGAAAAGCAAATTTCAAAGTGAAAGTTCCAAAGCTGTAGCACGTATGGTTGATTTGTTATGAATTTTCAAAGTTTTGAAATTTAGAGGCTTGCCGTAGCACCACCATCAGGACTCTTGTCTTGTGTTTCCAGTTGAGGACATCTGGCATGGGACTGGACCTTTATGAAAAGTTTGGGTAGATTTCTCATATGGAAATGTTGCACGAGCTGAGGCTTGAACTCACAATCTTCAACACCAAGAACCATCCTCTATCTCACTGAGCTAACTGGCAAACAGAAATGTCACATGTAGCTTCACAAATTGACTAAGCCAGTCACCTGTGTGCAAGACAGCAGCTATTAGTGTGTAAAGGCAGATTTCAAACGGCTGTCAAAAATTCAGTTATTAAGACAAAAATCTGAAAATACACAAATTGCGTCTGGACAGCATGGAGATGTTGGTAATTTGTTTTTAACAATGATTTATTGGCTCCATAAGTGAAAAACTGATGTTTAAAAATACCATTTTTGCATTGACTCCAATTGTTTGCATGAGAGCGAAATTCAAAATGCTGTAAAAAAAAAAAAAATTCAGTTTTTGAGATAAAATTCTGATATTTTCCAAACATCATCTACCATGACTCCAAAATGTTGCCATTTTTTTAATGAACATTGAAAATGTATTTAGCAAGAATTTGCAAGTATATGTTTACAATACTGTTTACAGTCAAACATTTTGATGCACTGCAGGCTCAATTTTCGATAAATCAAAAATCTGTGTGGATCGTTTGTGTAGGACAGTCTGAAGATGCTCTGTAGCAAGTTTGGTGTCAATTGAGCAAAAATTGTGGGAGGAGATAGGTTTAAAATGCTTTACAGTTTTTGAAAAAAAAAAGTGATGGACTTCATAATTTGCAATAGGTTTAAATGCACTAGAGTTTCTTCAGTACTGGGCTTACATTTTGGTGTACGTTGCAAATCTGTAGCACATATGGTTGATTTGTTGTGAATTTTCAGAATTTTGAACTTTAGAGGCTTGCTGTAGTGCCACCATCAGGACTATTGGCCTGCAAAGTTAAGAAGAAGAAGAAGAAGAAGAAGAAGAAGAAGAAGAAGAAGAAGAAGAAGAAGAAGAAGAAGAAGAAGAAGAAGAAGAAGAAGAAGAAGAAGAAGAAGAAGAAGAAGAAGAAGAAGAAGAAGAAGAAGAAGAAGAAGAAGAAGAAGAAGAAGAAGAAGAAGAAGAAGAAGAAGCCTGGCAGCGTAAGGCTCATTACGCTCCCTTGACGTATGAAAATATAAACGTCCGTTTCAAACGATGTTACCATCACTGCCCACATACTTCCATGCATCCTTTACATTGGGATGGATGTTAACCAAGATATCCACCAGGGGGCAGCCCAGAGTCAAGTTTATGACAACAACAAATTCAAAAACAAACATGGTGACTGTGGAGGAGATATTGATAATGTACCTCTTGCATAAAAGACAAAAACAGAGGCAGCGTTGTAGGAGGCAGTGGTCGGTGATGCCGTTAAATACATCGCGACTGGAGGACGGAGAATTCTTTTCTCTAGTACTGCCGATGAGAGAAATTGAATTGTTATTTCTTCTTCGTGTCTCACTAGAGCTACCTATCGGGTAGTGACAGAAACACTGCCCCCATGGTTTCCGGTGGTACTGCTCCGTTTGGCCCATATCTGTAAGTTTTATGGAAACGTGCAGAAATATGGACGAAATGAACGCAGAGCACGGACAGAAGGCTCCGTCTGTATCCGGATCCGTATTTAACGTTGAGCATAAATGGGCCTTTAGGCTGCCCGGCCCCTAATAACAGTAACCAGAGGTGTGGACTCGTGTCACGTGACTTAAGCTTGAGTCAGGCTCGAGTGACAAATTTGATTACTTAGAGTCAACTTGAAAACAATCAAAAAAGTCTTGCAACTCAACTTGGACTTTAGTACTAATGACTCATGACTTTATTTGGACTTGAGCCTTTTGACTTGAAAAGATGACACGAAGCCAAAGTTTTAAAAGTATGTTATTTAAAAAGTGTGCCATTGATCATTTTATTTTCCTTAATTTCCTGAATCAGCTAACATTACAATTTCATTTCCAGCAAGTTGACACTTAATTCCCCAGATCTGCTCCATTTGAGCCAATCTGACAAAATGGCTGCCCTGACCATCTTGCTATGTTGATTTGAATGTAAATCTGTTCTATTGTAATTCTGTTTCTATGGTGCTGCCTCGAAGGATAAATCCAGATTTGTGGAACTCAGGTTGATTTTCATAGTACTGAGCAACATTCCTAAAAGTAAGAATAACTTTGATGACTGCTAAAAAACTCTAATGGTGTAAGAAACTCAAGCTGAGCTAAGTTTTAGTAAACCAGAATTATCCTTAAACACAAACGGCTCCTTATCTTAAATAAAGTTGAGTAAATATTGTGATCAAAATAAAGATGTACCTGAGAAAGAGTAAGTAAAGGTATGTTAAAAGTTGTCCAAGCCTTTGGTGTTATTAAGTGTCACTCAAATTGAGATGGGATTGTTGTCCCCTTTGAGTTAACTGCCCCAAACATGTGGCTGACAGCTGGAGGTAGGGCTGCTGTGCTGCACACACTGAGGGCTCAGCCCTGCAGAGACGCAGCGAGATAGCAATAATAAATGACAACAAAACCCATATTCAGACCAAATTAGGTGGTGCTGAGTACCGCCTCAGTGGGCACGACAACTTTTTATTCACTGGATTAAAATGTGCTATATTGTGATATGTATCGTTATCGGGATATGAAATGACCTATATTGTGATATGAGATTTTGGTCATATTGCCCAGCCCTAGCTGGAGGTTGTGTTTTTGGACTGATTTGAGCGTGTCACTGTTCTGTACATCTGCCTATATCTATTTCCTCTCCATTGTTCTCCTGCAGTACAGAGAACAGGAAGCCATCCGCCTTTGCCTCAAGCACTTCCGACAACATAACTACACAGAGGCGTTTGAGTCGCTGCAGAAGAAGACTCGGATAGCGCTGGAGCACCCGATGCTCACCCACCTGCATGACCGGCTGGTGCTGCAAGGAGACTTTGACGCCTGTGAGGAGCTCATTGACAAAGCTGTGAGAGGTAGCGTATTCAGCCTGATGGTTCTAAAGATGATTTCAGTCTTTTTTTCGACTTTGTTAAGACTTTGTTACAGGGATGCAAGCAACTGGGTTTTCAGTGAATGACCTGGTTTTTTACATCATTTTGGGTGACTTGTGTGAATCATCCAGATCTAAAGAGGGTTTTTGTTTGTTTACCGGTGGGCGATTAACGCAGTGTATTTCTGCTACACACATATGAAGAAATAGAATTTCCTACAGAGCTGGGCATAGGGCCCCGCCCTCCCTTCATCACATGGTTATATGATAATATACTGTCTATTTCTAAGCCTCCGTGCTGGCAATAGCCTGACTGGAGGCATTATATTTTCGGGTTGTCTGTCTGTCCGTCCCATCCTTGTGAACGTGATATCTTATTTGGCGCAAGTGTCCTCTTGGACTCAGCGATGAACTGATTCATTTTTGGTGTTCATAGGTCAATGGTCAGAGGTCATTATGACCTTGTTTCTCATTCTGTTAATGCAACATCTCAAGAAAGCCTTGCAGAAGTTTCCTCAAATTTTGCACAAACATTCACTTGGACTTGAAGATGAGAAGAATGGCTTGAGGGAATTTCTTCAAATATGGTGCACATGTCCACTTAGACGCAAGAATGAAATAATACCTTTTTAGTGGATATAGGTCAAAGGTCAGGGTCACTTTGACCTTGTCTGTCTGATTCTGAATTTTATTGAATCTGACACAAACATCCACTTGGACTGAAGAATAAACTGATTAGATTTTTGTGATTAAAGTTCAAGGTCAGTGTGACCTCACAAAATATGTTATTCAAAATTCATATGCTAATTTTGACAAAACTTCACACAAATGTCTGTTAGGATAAAATATGAAGTGATGAAATTTTATATCCAAAAGGTCAAAGGTCAACTTAATTGTGACATCATAATGTTTTGCTTAAAATGCTGTTCAGTGTCATGTCTCAGGAACAGAAGGGGAGGCATTTAGTCAGATACTGACTTGGTGACACTAATCTTGGGTGTCCGCCTTGAAACTGTGCTGTTTTATAGATCTTCTGTCTATGAAGCATCAGTGTTTTCTCAGACATGGTTGTAAACTATAAGAGGAACTTGACTGGTGTGCGGAGGCGTACGACCATGGGGTAGTAATTCTATTTTTTCTGACTTGGGTCTCTATGTCTTTTCACTATCCACATGTTTGCATCCCTGTAGTCAAATCCTTTATTTCTGCCTGCTTTCTGTCTGAGTTAATGGTAATTTTGCAATCTTTGATCCTCTTCTCTCCTTGCTAGACGGTTTATTTAACCAGTATATCAGCCAGCAGGAGTACAAGCCCAGGTGGAGTCAGATCATCCCCAAATGCAACAAAGGTACAAGCGCCCAAGAAATCAACAGAGAAGACATGAACAGTGAGACCATCTATTCAAGTGGGAAATATTCCCAATCTGTTGATCAAACATTTCAGCACACTGTGAAAGCTTAGTGGCATCGTAGCTAAAGCCATGCCTCCCCTCCCTTCCTCCCTCCCTCCCTCTGCTCCTCTCATCGCTCCACCTATTCTATATCATCTCCTCTCTCACTTTCTTCTGCGTCATCTCCCGTCTCCTACGCTCACACCATCCGTGTCTCCTCCTTCCTCTCCTCTGCAGGTGACGGCGATGACAATAGGCCGGGTATGAGGGGAGGACATCAAATGGTCATTGACGTCCAGACTGGTGAGATCCAAGCAGCAAGTGTTATGACTTGGCTGTTTAGCCAATGCTATGACTCATATCCTTCCACACAGACCCAGAACGCAAAGCTCTATAACCGATTAATCAAATTACCCTCCTCCCTCCCCGTCCCCTCCACCCCTACCCATCTAAAGAACACTGTTCTGAGGGCATTTCTCTTCTAAAAGCACATAAATCACCACTGTTGTTTTGACTCAGACACGCAGCCATTGTTGTTGTTTGTTTTCTGGCAAAGTTGTTGGCGGTGTCCTGCCCTGCTGGCCATCTGAACAACAAATGCCTTCATTGTGGGTGTGGGTGTGGGTGTGGGTGTGTGTGTGTGTGTGTGTGTGTGTGATGCAGTGTCTGCAGTTAGTTGCAGAGCAGAGATAAGGCATTGCATCCCTCTGCTCTGTCTCAGGCTGCACACACTGACCTCTGTGTTTTGGTAGCAGGAGTTGACAGTAGAAGTTGATTTTCAAAGGATCTCTTTGTCTCAAGTCCTGTCTCGTCCCAATCCTTTTTTCTTGTCACCCCATTTTCTCCATTGGTACTAATTATTTAACTGTACACTTTGACAAAGAACAGAGGCCGGTTGCATCAGCAGGGCTTACATCTGGTCTTAAGCTAAGTCAATAACTCAGCCTTTAAGCCCGACCTAATAGTTGCACTAAATAGGTTTAGGCTGCCTTCTTGCCAAGACCGGGAGTAAATCTTAGGCCTAGTCAGGAGCAGGAGTGAAGACAATATGTCAGCTGTCTCTGTATATCAGTGACCTGATAGACAACATGAGAGCCACAAACTTTGAACAACCACATTAGCTTTCTGCCAAAGTCTCTTTTTTTAATCTAGCTAACTTAAAAAACATGAAAACCCTGTCTTGTCTTTCCCCTAAGCTTGTTGAACAAACAACCACATGGACAGTGCAAACTTTCAGCACATCCTGAAACTGCATTTCAGACAGTTGGTGTGCTGTGCTATTTCTGCCAGTGGGATTTAGTGCAATTCACTGTGTTGACTGCAGCCATTCACTGCACATAGGCTACAAATGCCTTTATGAAAATGAACAACATACTAAACTGAGGTGGAGGGCAGCTGCACGGAGAGATATAACTAAGGCTGTCATAACTGTGGTAAAATACAAAATAAGTTGACTGACTAGCTTGGAGGATGATGTATGACTTACAAATTCTTCTATATAGAAGAGGGGGGGGGATATGGCCCTAAAATAATACCACTATGCCGCGATAACGCTATTCTTGACAAAGTGAAAAAACTAAAAAAAAAAAAAAAAAAAATAAATTAATAATATATATATATATATATATATATATATATATATATATATATATATATATATATTATTAATTTATGAACATAGAATTGCAAAACAATAAGTGATATAGTTTCACGTGTCAACCTAATAGTTCTCCTTCAAATATTCAGTCAAAACTAAAGAAAATGATCTCTCATTTCCTTGAACAATAACAGTAACTCAGAGTGAGATTCATATTCTGTATACAATATTAATAGTACAAAATAGTAAAATCTTCACTACAAGCGGACTGGTTGTAGAAACGGGTGACGTGCTTTATGTTCTAAAACCAGCCGTCAGCGATTTGACCAGCTGAGTTGCAGGTGGCATGATCACATGACCCAGATGATGATGACAAGCAACTCTAGCGATTCATAAAAACATATTGGTGAAATGAACGAGTTTCGCGGCAGATAATGTGTTATTTAGAGCCTCATTGACGGTGCCCCGCTCATTCCCACTGTATGGATGTACGCGGCTCTCGCGGATCTAAATATCTTCCGAAGGACTCCAAATGACACCAAACTTATCTGGGTGAGTAAACAACTGTATTTAGTGCCAGAAATAAGGTCCAGGTTGTAAAAAACGGAACTTCCCCTTTAACAAAGACCGACTTAGCAGTTAGGACCAGGCCTGAATTTATTTACAATTGTATTTGGGAAAAAAAAAAAAAAAAAATTGATATGTGCTTTTGCTTTCAAACTGATGCTAAATTAATCAATCAATCAATCAATCAATTTTATTTATAAAGCCCAATATCACAAATCACAATTTGCCTCACAGGGCTTTACAGCATACGACATCCCTCTGTCCTTATGACCCTCGCAGCGGATAAGGAAAAACTCCCCAAAAAAACCCCTTTAACGGGGAAAAAAAAACCCGGTAGAAACCTCAGGAAGAGCAACTGAGGAGGGATCCCTCTTCCAGGATGGACAGACGTACAATAGATGTCGTACAGAACAGATCAGCATAATAAATTAGCAGTAATCCACATGACACAATGAGACACAGAGAGAGAGAGAGAGAGGGAGATGCAGGTAAGGACAGTAGCTTACAACAACATTATTGAAAGTAATAATATTATAGTTATAGTTCTGGCTACTGTGGTACAATATGTTGAAAGTATGTATTAATATCTGGCAGTATACATGTGTGACAATCGTCATATGTGTATAATAACAGTAGAAGTATGACTAATGACTAATGATGGCAGCAGCAGGAGGCGTCTGGCAGGACCACGGCAGCAGCACAACCACACACGTCACGCTGTCCAGGCACCGTTGCGATATGAGTTAATCTGAGAGACAGTGGAGCACAAAGGCTCCGGAGAAGAAGCCGAGTTAGTGACATCCAGAATGGCCGAGTTAGCATGATGCAGTAATAGAATACGAGAGAGAGAAGGAGAGAAGGTGCCCGGGTCCTCCGGCAGACTAGGCCTAAGTCAGCCTAACTAGGGGCTGGTACAGGGCAAGCCTGAGCCAGCCCTAACTATAAGCTTAATTAAGTGGAGATTGTTAATTTGTCTTAGCACATAGAATAGATATAAATTTAGATATGATGCATATTAGCGACAACAGGCAGAAATGAAAAAAAGTAAGAAAAAAAAGTAAGAAAACACATTTTCCCATCTCAGGTATGTAGATTTTATTGATGCCACACAATTATTTTAAATGTCCTGGCTATAACACCAACGATTATAATCCAGTGTGATTTCTGTCGGAGTCTTCATCACTGCTGCTCCTGTTGTCCAGGGCTCCGGACTAACTTTTTCCACTAGGAGCACCAGTGCTCCTTACTGAAAATTTTAGGACCACCAACACAAAATTTAGGAGTACTACCTATATCGACACAACATATTCATAATTTTGTCTATATTAACTGCATTACTGATAATTTAGCAATAAACACAGACAACTCTGCCTCTTAAATGATGTGTGCAGCGGCGCTTTTGCTCCATCATTGCATCTGTCCCTGCATAATTTATGCCTGATGCTGTTCTTGTGCTTAACCAGCATTTCATGTTTGAAGTGTATGGTGGAGTCGGCAAATTTAGTTTTCCCCGCAAATTTCGGACCGCACTGAGAGCAGTACATGCAGGACATCACTTTCTTTTCTTTACAGTATCTCAACCATGTAAATTCAGTGAGCCATTCTTGTCGGAAATGATAGGGCTTTGGCTTTTTCGGTGCTGTGACATCACCTGCTGACTCGTCCTCTGAACTATCGTCGTCGGAAGTTTGGGAAACTGGCACAGGACCGACAGGAGTTTCTGGATTATTTTTTCTTCTGAAAAACGAATCTATAGTTCGTTTCATAGCGTCACTTTATGGTCAAACGACACAGCACTTTCTACTCGTCGCCGGCTCTGTGACCCCTCTCTGTCTAACCCCGCACACAGTGCACACATACTGAAACTGCTGCGCGTTGCTATGGTTACTGGTGCCCCCCTGCGTCACAGTGCGCATCCAGACACACATGACGGACACACACACACACACACACACACACACACACACACACACACACACACACAGACACTTGCTTCCGCTCGTCCATGAAATGCAATGCGACATGCTCATCCGTAGTGATCCAAGTGTCCTGAAGCCCCGACATAAAAAGTTGTTTAGAAAATCATCATTTGAACTCTGTTTTTAGCCTCACTGTAGCCTGTAGCTCTGACTGCTTCTCTGTACTCCGCGCTCACATCAGTCTCGTCAGTACTGATGTCCAGATTCTCAAGTGCAGGCATCACCAATTCCCAGTCTGAGCAGCGAAGACTTTCCTCATCCGTTGGCATTGCTTTGCATTTGAAACAACTACACCACCAGGTTTCCAGTGCTTGACTCCGTTATTCTGCGGCTGGCTGAGGGTTAGGCTCATGAGCTGTGGCGGCTGCTTCGTCCAGTAGCCTGAGTTCCGCGTCCGTATACTCGGGCTCAAACAAATACGGCTCAACAAAGAAATGCTGTTCCTCCTCAATTTCAAAGTCTTCAGACATGTTGGGCTGTCCTTTGCTAAAAGACCGTAGTGCAAATTATCTTTTAGCTGCTGTGGTTACTGTTGTCTCCCCCTGCGGTGCATGTGTCACGTGATGTAAACACGGGTAAGCAAAGCTCATGCTTTTGTTGGTCTCGCACAAGCGCGCACACGTGAGCGCAGAGCACAGAGAAGCAGTCAGTGCTACAGGCTACAGTGAGGCTAAAAACAGAGTTCATATGACGTTTTTCAAAACAACTTTTCATGTCGGGGCTTCAGGACACTTGGATCACTATGTATGAGCATGCTGGAGATATTTTGTGGCTTCAGTTTTGTGTTCTTGGACGTTAGTCTGGGGTGCCGTCAGCCATTAGGTGTGCTAGCCGCTCCCCCCGCCGATCTCCGCAAGGGATGTGAGGACTCTAAAACTTCACCAGAGCATTCCTCAGCATGAGGGTGAGTAGATAATGGCTGAATTTTCATTTTTGGGTGCACGATCCCTTTTATTCCCAGTTCCATTTCAGTCCTTAGTAGGACTTTCCTTTTACTGACCTAATAATCATACATCATGATGTCATACAGAAATGCTGCATCATACACAGTAAGATGATAGATATCTGTCTACTCCCAAGAGGCTTCCCATCCCGTCCCGATCCAAACAATACAACAGGGCTCCTGGCCCACAGAAGTCTCTGTAATCAACTGGTTAGTTCATACAAGCTGTAGGTTTACCTCTACGTCCCAGGCTCAGTAGCCACACACATGGTCACAGTATCAGTTTAGGATGAGCATGATGCAGGTAGTTTTATAAGCACCACAGCACACATTCAACAAAATCTTCAGTTTTAAACTGATTAAAAGTACAATAAGTTATTTTTCTTTCCTGATTTTCAGCCTGTAACAAACCTTTTTTGGCATTCACAACTCATTCTCAGGCCCATCCTCTGTTTTAGAATAGTAGCAGTAATGACACAGCTTATTTCCTCCTACACAAGTCTCTGATACAATAACAACTTCGCACAACTCCCATCTGTCTGAACTGCAGTGGCCTTTATTTGACCCAATTTGTGTCTTCACATCAGACACTAATAAGTTTACGAATTACAGACACAACATAGAGGTTTTGTGAAGAGGTAACCTGTTACAGCACATAAAATGTCTTTCTGCAGCATTGTCACTGAGTAGTTATCAAATGTGTTTAGAAGATTTTTGAAAATGATAGTGGGTAGGAAATTTACATTCCAAACCAGAACACAGATTTGATACTCGAAAAAACCCTCAATGCCTTGAGCCAGTTGACAGGATTGTGATAGGGGCCAATCCAGGCACGTGTTGTCGATTTTCTAAAATTGATGACATTGTTGACTGTCTGCCAAATAAGTTTTTCATGGTTAAAAAAAAGTAATTCCTGCTGGACATATGGCTGCCAGCGAGTGACTGTTTTAACTGGTGACTTTCAACGGAACATGGTTGCTTGTTGTAATTTAATACAATAAATGCAGATGAGTATGTATTTAAAACTGATTAAAGTAAAATTGCAGGCTTTTACAAGCACACTTAAATGTTCTGTTGGTGTTTTAAGGAGCTCCTGTCACCATGAGCAACCACACCGTATTCGGTTGAGAGTCACCAGTTGATTAACACTCGCTCGTTAAACTGAAACACTGGACAACATTGTACGTGTTCTGTATGTGATGCCGACTGTAAGATGTAAGATGTTTACTTAGTGGTCATGAAGTTGCCCTAGTCAGAGCAACTAAAGCCATATTTCACAATAACGCTACAGTCAGTTGGCTGAATTGGTTTATTCTGGGGCAACACCATAGTGACTAGGCATGTTACTCAGTACACTTACATGACATCAGAGAAAATGGATTTATTGTGTTAGTCCGACAAAAACTGGACTTTCAAAATACATGTAAAGGTGTTGGTCAGACTGAAATTGTACTTAATCGAAGCATGACAATACATACAATGACATGGTTGTAGCGTTATAAATGAAATAAGAATGAGTAATTATATTGTGTGTTTTGTTTTATAAATAGCCAAATGAGTCCGATAATCAAAGGGAGGAGTTGTACAGTTTAATGGCCACAGGTAAGAATGACTTCCTGTGGCGCTCAGTGGTGCATTAAGGAGCAATCAGTCTCTGGCTGAAGGTGCTCCTCTGTTCGACCAGAGCGTTGTGGAGAGGGTGAGAGCCATGCTGAAGTATCGCCCGCACCTTTGACAGCATCCTCCTGTCTGACACTGCTGTCAAAGGGTCCAGCTCCACCCCCACAACGTCACTGGCCTTTCTGATCAGCTTGTTGAGTCTGTTGGCATCGGCAACTCTCAGTCTGCTGCCCCAGCACACCACAGCAAACAGAATAGCACTGGCCACCACAGACTCATAAAACATCCTCAGCATAGTCCGGCAGATGGAGCGGAGCCTCCTCAGAAAATAGAGGCGGCTCTGTCCCTTCTTGTAAAGGACTTCAGTGTTCTTAGTCCAGTCCAGTTTATTGTCTATGAACACACCCAGGTACTTGTAGTGTTCTACAATGTCCACGTTATGCCCCAGGATGGAAACTGGGGTCACTGGTGTCCTCGTTCTCCTCAGATCCACCACCAGCTCTTTTGTCTTTGTTGTGTTGAGCTGCAGGTGGTTCAGCTCACACCATGAGACAAAGTTATTCACCACAGCCCTGTATTCAGCCTCCTCACCCTTGCTGATACATCCAACTATAGCAGAGTCATCAGAAAACTTCTGAAGATGACAAGACCCTGTCTGATAGTTGAAGTCCGTGGTGTAAAGGGTGAAGAGGAAAGGAGAGAGGACAGTACCTTGTGGAGCCCCGGTATTGCTGACCACTGTGTCTGACACACAGTGCCGCAAGCGCACGTACTGTGGTCGGCCAGTGAGGTAATCCACAATCCAGGACACAAGGGGGGGGATTCACCAGCATCGCCGTCAGCTTGTCACCCAGTAGAGCAGGCCTGATGGTATTGAAAGCACTGGAGAAGTCAAAGAACGTGACCCTGACAGTGCTCCCCGGCTTGTCCAGGTGGGCGAGATGCGGTTCAGCAGGTAAATGAGGGCATCCTCAACTCCAATCCGGGGCTGGTAGGCGAACTGGAGGGGATCCAGGTGCGGCCTGACCATAGGCCTGAGCTGCTCAAGGACGAGTCTCTCCAGGGTCTTCATGATATGTGACGTCAGTGCCACCGGTCAGTAGTCCGAGAGACCGCTGGGCTGCAGCGTCTTTGGCACTGGAACGAGGCAGGACGTCTTCCATATCACAGGGACCCTCTGGAGGCTCAGGCTCATTTTGAAGACACGATGAAGCACTCCACAGAGCTGTTCGGCGCAGGCTCTGAGAACCCGTGGGCTGACACCATCAGGGCCTGCAGCCTTACCAGCGGGGAGTTTGCTCAGCTGTCTCCTAACATGTAGAGGTGTAAAGAGTGCAGGTTGAGGAGGGGGAGAGTTGAAGTCCAAAGTGAGAGGAGGGCAGGTAGCATGGGAGCCAGAGGAGGTGTGAGGAGTGAGGGATGGGTGTGAGGGGCTCACCAAGTTGGATGAGGTGCTATCAGTGCAGATGGACATTGACCTGAAGCATATTGCAAAAGCAACCAAAGACATTTTTAAGGCAAAGAAGTGGAATGTTCTGCAATGGCCAAGTCATATCATCTGACCTGAATCCAATTGAGCATGCGTTTATCTTGCTGAAGCCAAAACTGAGGGCAAAACACCCAAAACACAAGCAGGAAGTGCAGACGGCTGCAGTAAAGGGCTGGCAGAGCATCGCCAGGGAAGAAACCCAGCATCTGATGATGCCTATGTGTCCAACACTTCAGGCAGTCATTGACTGTAAAGGATTTGCAACCAAGTATTAAAACTGACTGTTTAATTGATGATTATGTTAGTTTGTCCAAATACTTATGAGCCCTTAAAGTTGGGGGACTGTGTGAAGAAATGGTTGTAATTCCTATACAGTTCATACTACCTTTTTGAAAAAAGCCTTAAATGAAAGCTGAGAGTCTGCACTTTAAGCAGGTATTCATTGTTTCATTTAAAACCCATTGTGGTGGTGTACAGAGCCAAAATGATGACAACTGTGTCATTGTCCAAATAATTATGGACCTGACTGTACTTTGGTCAATAAATGGATTCCCCTCCCATGCTTGTATACTGGGACAAGGACAGTAGTACTAGAACCATAGCTCCACTCAACTGTGCAAATAACATATTGACTAACGTTAGTGAGCTCAGATCCACTACATAAAGCCACCATTTTCCAAACATACTGTTTCGTCAATTGTAGTGTATGCATATAGTAAACTCAGTTTGCACTGTGCAGCTGTATTATGTACACAAAAATGAATTAAAACCTTTTTAAAAAAATTGAAGCTGACTGCCCTGGGACGTGTGGTATGAAAGGATTCAGATGAGAAACAAAGAACAAAGATAGAAACATCTGTACAGAAAAGAATCAGCATCTCAGTGTTACCATCTTTACCACTGTACTCCGGTCATTGCTGGTAATGTTGGAACATTTTGGAAAATAAAAATGGTAAATGTTGCCTGACTACCATTTTCAAAATTCTGTTAGAACACACATTGTCCACTCTGTTTTCATTCATCATTTGAAATGTGCATATGCGTGTAAAAGATGTAGTGGGATTTGTGAGTGTTTTTAACCCATGTTTTGTACAAGTACACGCTCAGATATCAGCCAACACATGAAAATGCTGCAGGCTGAATCTTTCTATGTCATGCCTGTCTGTGTTAACAAATCTGTCTACAAAAAGTGACTTTATGCCAATCCAGCTCACCTTGGGGAGCATTAAATCCTTTTTGAAAGCATAACTTTAATCTGATTATTCACAGTAACTGAGTGTGTGACAGTTTGTAGTGAGCCGACGGTTGGAGAGTTAAGCAGTCTGCAGGCAGTGCTTTCCAAAACAATATGCAAATGACGGCCACTTGTTGAGTATAATGTTTGTTCCCTGCAGAGACTGTTTACCTGTTTGGGGGCTGGGACGGCACACAGGACCTGGCTGACTTCTGGGCTTACAGTGTTCAGGAGAACCAGTGGGCCTGCATCTCCAGAGACACAGAGAAAGAGGTGAGCAGGCTCAGACAGCTCAGAGGACAACAATCAAAAGTTGTAAGAATGTTTGCTTCCCAAAGACCTTTCATCATGTCCTAGTGCTTATTGCATGCAATTGCTTTTTGGTTTAGCTTTAGTTCTTCTGTCTTAATAAAGATAGAATTTAGAAATAAAAAGTATTTTTATGACTCTTCTCCAGGAATAGCTGTTGCTGGAAATGTTGTGCTTTAGGGCTGTATTCGTCCCATTCTTGTGAACGTGATGTCCCAAGAACATCTTTGGGGAATTTCTTTAAATTTGGCAAAAACGTCCACTTTGATTTAAAGATAAAATAGTTGGTTTTAGGGGTTAAAGGCCAAGGTCGTTGTGTGCTCATCTGTCTCATTCTCGTGAACGAGATATCTCAGGAACATCTCAAGCTAATTTCTTCATCCTTGAGCCTGTAGGAACTTTTGTGCCAAATTTTCACTGATTAGATTTTGGTGGTCAAAGATTAAAGGTCAAGGTCACCATGACCTTGCATCCAGTTCATTCTTGTGAAAGTGATATCTCAAGAACACCTTGGGAGGTTTTTTACAAATTTGGCACAGGCACCCACTTTGAGTCAAGGATGAACTGATTAGAATTTGGTTGTCAAAGGTCAAGGTAACTGTGAGCGTGCATTCATCTCATTTTGTAAATGTGATATCTCAAGAAGGCCTAGAGGGAATTTCCTTAAATTTGACACAAACGTCCACTTGGACTGAACGATAAAGGGATTAGAATTTGGCAGTCGAAAGGTAAAGGTCTTTGTGACCTCACAAAATGTGTTTTTGGCCATAAGTCGAGACTCAATTTTTGAGTTTTACACACGTCTAATCAAATAAAATAATGACGTGATGACATTTTATATCCAAAAGGTCAAAAGTCAACATCACTGTGACGTCATAATGTGTAATGGTCTCCTCTTTAAACATATTGACTGCATATCAAGACGAGCTATTTCTTAAAGAAACAAATTATATTTATAAATGTAGAACAGCTATGCATGTCTGTCTTTTATGTACCAACCAGAGTGGTCCGAGTGCTCGTTCATGCCACAAGATGTGTATCGACTCCCAGCGACGTCAGATCTACACGCTGGGCCGCTACCTGGATTCCAGTGTCAGGAACAGCAAGTCTCTGAAGAGTGACTTCTACCGCTATGACATTGATGCCAACACCTGGACACTACTCAGCGAGGACACGTCAGCAGACGGAGGGCCAAAGTTGGTATTTGACCACCAGGTAACTGGAATTTGTTTGTGTTTGTACCTCCCTGACTTCAGGCTTGTCAATAAGACTATCTCAATAGGGAAATGCGATAAAAAATATATGTCACTAAGGATGATAAGCTTTGGCCATTTTTACTTAATTTAGATCTAACAGCCTATCACAGCAAAAATAAACACAAGTACAGCCAGTCAGTCTGCTGCATCTCTTTCCTTTTTTTTTTTTTTTTTTTTTTTAAAATATATTTTTTTGGGCATTTTTGCCTTTAATGCACAGGACAGGTAAGTATGAAAGGGAGAGAGAGGGGATGACATGCAGCAAAGGGCCTAGGGTTGGGAATCTCTCTGTGCTGCAATCATTAGTCAATAGTCATACTTCTACTGTTATTATACACATATGACTATTGTCACACATGTATACTGCCAGATATTAATACATACCTTCAACATATTGTACTGCAGTAGCCAGAACTATAACTATAATATTATTACTTTCAATAATGTTGTTGTAAGCTACTGTCCTTACCTGCATCTCCCTCTCTCTCTCTCTCTCTGTGTCTCATTGTGTCATGTGGATTACTGTTAATTTGTTATGCTGATCTGTTCTGTACGACATCTATTGCACGTCTGTCCGTCCTGGAAGAGGGATCCCTCCTCAGTTGCTCTTCCTGAGGTTTCTACCGTTTTTTTTTTTTCCCCGTTAAAGGTTTTTTTTTGGGGAGTTTTTCCTTATCCGCTGCAAGGGTCATAAGGACAGAGGGATGTCGTATGCTGTAAAGCTCTGTGAGGCAAATTGTGATTTGTGATATTGGGCTTTATACATAAAATTGATTGATTGATTGATTGATTGATTGATTGATTGATTGATTCGATACGTATCTAGATACACGGGTTACGATACAATTCAAAAACAATATATTTTTAATACAGAACGATTCGATACAGTGTAGGAACGATACGATTCGATACAATTCTACGGTTAACATTTGTTGATGTAGACATTAATCGTACATTATGAAATAAAGAAGCCAATTCTATAAAAGTGACAAGTGGCAACAACAACACAATCACATGTCAAATGTATTTATTTTTAGACATGGACCAAAAAAAGACTTGCTGAATGAACATCATTTTGTTGGATGGGATCAATATAAAAATTAGAAGAAGTTTTAAACTTTAAGTGAAGTGAACTTTAAGTAAAATTTAAGTCTTTTAAACCTACTTGTTGTGGTTTTTTTTATTGTATTGTCTGTGTTTTTGCATGTATCTTATATGGACTTGAGTCTGGAATAAAGTTTATCATAACACTGTACAATATAGACATAAAGCAGAATAAAATAATAACATGCAATGTAGGGGCAGAATCTGACATCTCCTGTTATTAGTTGATATCATGGATTGTGATGACTAGCAGGTTATCACTGACAGCATGTCACACTATTTCTCTGTGTTTGCTACGCTCTGTGTTTTGTCATTTATAAAAAGATAAATCACTTTTCTATAATACATCAATTTTATTTCAATGGAATAAATTACTTATTGACTTATTCATACTTCAAAAACAGTATCAGTAAGTGATTAATATAGGGGAGATCAAAATAAAATAAATAAATAAAATAAAAAACAACCAGCCACCCTCCTCCCCTGACAAAGAAAGAACAGTCCCTAAAGTGTGGTGAGGTTTGTGGAAATGTGCGTGCACTATGGCCGCCGTATTTGACAGGAATACGTATTTCTGTCTATGTCTGTGAACCCCAGTTCAACCCATAACCGGCAGGATTCGCCTTTAGTTTCTGCTGCGGCTTGGCTGCTCCCTGGTTTATCCAACTAGCATTAGCTTCGGTTCCTCAGCTCCACTGGTCAAGCTGGCGCTGATGTTTACATCCGTTATCATTGTCAGTAATGCCTGCCACAGAGCAGGCCGCCGGCTCTCACGTTGTTTTAGAGATGCAAGCTGTTAAAGCCAGTCAACCGATTGCTAGTCTCGCGATACCCGATCCGTGACTCTACAATCGATTCATCTAAGGATTCATGGCTGATTCGTATCGATTGAGGAGGCTGTTACTGACGCAGCCGTATATCTCGCTTGTCAAACCGGATATCCGGTCGTATTGGTTAATCGTTCCCAACCCTAAAAGGGTCGCGAGCTGGATTTGAACCCGGGCCGCTGCGGCAACAGCCTTGTACATGGGGCGCCTGCTCTACTACTAAGCCACTGATGCCCCGCATCTCTTTCCCTTCTGCTCTTATTCGCTGCCTGTTTGCAGAGCAGAGCCTACAGGGGAGAGAATGAAGCAGACTGAAGAGAGTCAGTGATGACAATGCTGCTCATCCACAAATTCATCAAAAGGGAGATGGTATGATCAGTTTATCAAACACCTGTTGAACCAGCAGAACAAAAATCTACAAAAATGTGGCTTCTTCAGTCACTCTGCCCGCAGTAACATCCAATTTCTTTTTACACAATTACAGAGCTCCTTATGCTAAAGTGCTGAAAGTGAACTCACCTTATCCTCCCTAAGCTGAGGAAACCATTGACAAAAAAGGCAACACAACATCAGTTAGGCATGGGACAATGTGAAATTTTCATATCAGGACTAACCCCTGCCAAAATAATTGCAATCAGTGTTTTATCTTTTTTTTGGTGAACATCCTTTTTAGGAAAAAAAAAAAAAAAAAAAATCTTAAAAAGCCAGGCTTGTGAAGTATTTTAAATGGCACCATATCTTTGGCAGTGTTGGGCAAATTACTCTCAAAATGTAATAGTGTAAAGTTACTTTACAGTATTACTCTATGTGTAGAGTAATAAGTTACATATTACACTACTTATGCGTTGCTTTCACCAAAATAAGCACAGAAGACCTAATGTTCATTTTAAGGGTCAAGTTGCTTCACAGCAGGTAATCAATGCACAGAAGCTCCAGTTTATTACTTGCTTCATTGCTTGACCCATTCATGCATTCACATACAATGGTGACCACTTTGTATTTAAATGGAAAAAAAAAAAAGATAAAGAGCAATGAAATAGTCTAAACCTTTTTAAATAAATGAATATCCTTGGACACAGGAACGGTAAGGCAGAGGATCAAAGTTTGATAATTATGAGATATGGATCAATATTTGTGAGCCTAGGATATGAAACACAACAAACAAATATTGAGGTTAGCAAAATGAACAGAATGGCATGTGGGTCAGTCACTATGACGAGTGCAAATTAATACACCAGAGCTGAAAGACCCACCTGCCCGTTCTCAGTGTCCTGGTCAGCTACAGCAGCAAGTTGTGTATAAGAACGGGATGGTGTGCCGGTATTGCTTTGCTATTGTAGGGGATGTGAATGGAAATGCATCCAAAATATACTAACATCACAGAGATGTGCCGATCACTGGGACAAGGAAAGAACTAACCAGAGGCCAGCTCTTTATCCCCGTTACTTTCAGGCAGTTGTAGGACGTAAAAGCAGAACAAGATTTGTTGTAGACATTGCATGTATATAATGGAAACACTGAACATGAAAATGCACAGTACGACATGACCCATCTGTGCTCATCATCGGCACCTTTCTTTGATGTAGTCTGTAGTGACCGTAGACTTTATAAATACGTTTTTTTTCTGGTGACACACTGGTAGAAGTGAAGCAGTATGGATCAGTGTGGATGAATGAAAAATGAAAACAATAAACAGTTTATTTCAGGTGGTAACATAACGTGACATTATAAATGTAATACCCAGAATTCTATTGGTAACGCGTTATATTACTTTGTTAATGCTAATTTGTAAGTAAGGCGTTATGGCCAGCAGATATATTTGGATATAAAATATTACATTGGTGAGTGATTCAGAGTATTTTGTTGTTTGAGGTTGGTGCATAAAAAGCCTTTTTATGCAGTCCCTTTTATTGTTGGTTGCCCAGCAGTCTCCTCATAGCTTCACATTAAGCTTTTTAACTGACACAGTCAGTTGTTTTGTATTGCGCAGTTGCCACACAGTCAGAAACACAGCATCTGATTGGTCCATAAGTCAAGAATTCAGCCTTCGACTGGTCAGTAGGCTCATCATGAATGGCTAGTGGGGACAGGCAATAACAACAAAAACTATTTTTGACAAAGAAACTGTATAGATAACCACAGAAGACATTCAGTGTTGACTATCATTCTGGATTTATTTTACCAAGTCACCAAGATGACACAGCAGTTCAAGGCTGGTTTACAAAGCTTCTGATTCTGATTGCCCGGAAACCATAGTTTTAACAGCACGACAGTTAGTGTTAGCCTCTGGGCAATAAATGTAAGTCTCTCAGATGCAGCATGCTTACATAATAGTCATATATGACATTGTTGACCCCAGAGTTAACTTCTGTAGTGTCCAGTACAGTATGTCAGATATCTCTCATCAGTCCTGTTTAATGCTTGGTGGTGAGACAGACCTGACCATGGGATACAGTACAGGCCAAAAGTTTGGACACACCTTCTCATTCAACGCGTTTTCTTTATTTTCATGACTATTTACATTGTAGATTCTCACTGAAGGCATCAAAACTATGAATGAACACATGTGGAGTTATGTACTTAACAAAAAAAGGTGAAATAACTGAAAACATGTTTTATATTCTAGTTTCTTCAAAATAGCCACCCTTTGCTCTGATTACTGCTTTGCACACTCTTGGCATTCTCTCGATGACCTTCAAGAGGTAGTCACCTGAAATGGTTTTCCAACAGTCTTGAAGGAGTTCCCAGAAGTGTTTAGTACTTGTTGGCCCCTTTGCCTTCACTCTGCGGTCCAGCTCACCCCAAACCATCTCGATTGGGTTCAGGTCCGGTGACTGTGGAGGCCAGGTCATCTGCCGCAGCACTCCATCACTCTCCTTCTTGGTCAAATAGCCCTTACACAGCCTGGAGGTGTGTTTGGGGTCATTGTCCTGTCGAAAAATAAATGATCGTCCAACTAAACGCAAACCGGATGGGATGGCATGTCGCTGCAGGATGCTGTGGTAGCCATGCTGGTTCAGTGTGCCTTCAATTTTGAATAAATCCCCAACAGTGTCACCAGCAAAACACCCCCACACCATCACATCTCCTCCTCCATGCTTCACAGTGGGAACCAGGCATGTGGAATCCATCCGTTCACCTTTTCTGCGTCTCACAAAGACACGGCGGTTGGAACCAAAGATCTCAAATTTGGACTGATCAGACCAAAGCACAGATTTCCACTGGTCTAATGTCCATTCCTTGTGTTTCTTGGCCCAAACAAATCTCTTCTGCTTGTTGCCTCTCCTTAGCAGTGGTTTCCTAGCAGCTATTTGACCATGAAGGCCTGATTCGCACAGTCTCCTCTTAACAGTGCTAGGACTCTGTGTGGCATTCATCTGGTCTCTGATCTGAGCTGCTGTTAACTTGCGATTTCTGAGGCTGGTGACTCGGATGAACTTATCCTCAGAAGCAGAGGTGACTCTTGGTCTTCCTTTCCTGGGTCGGTCCTCATGTGTGCCAGTTTCATTGTAGCGCTTGATGGTTTTTGCGACTCCACTTAGGGACACATTTAAAGTTTTGCAATTTTCCGGACTGACTGACCTTCATTTCTTAAAGTAATGATGGCCACTCATTTTTCTTTAGTTAGCTGATTGGTTCTTGCCATAATATGAATTTTAACAGTTGTCCAATAGGGCTGTCGGCTGTGTATTAACCTGACTTCTGCACAACACAACTGATGGTCCCAACCCCATTGATAAAGCAAGAAATTCCACTAATTAACCCTGATAAGGCACACCTGTGAAGTGGAAACCATTTCAGGTGACTACTTCTTGAAGGTCATCGAGAGAATGCCAAGAGTGTGCAAAGCAGTAATCAGAGCAAAGGGTGGCTATTTTGAAGAAACTAGAATATAAAACATGTTTTCAGTTATTTCACCTTTTTTTGTTAAGTACATAACTCCACATGTGTTCGTTCATAGTTTTGATGCCTTCAGTGAGAATCTACAATGTAAATAGTCATGAAAATAAAGAAAACGCATTGAATGAGAAGGTGTGTCCAAACTTTTGGCCTGTACTGTACATTTGGTCAGATACTGAATGGGTGACACTGTGAGCAGCAGCAGCAGCTTCAGTGGTCCATCTGTGTCTACACAGTATGAATTCAGGCACAGAGTGTATGTTTAGCAGCGCTCAGTGTCTCAACACGTAGTCAGACACATGTCATCTATTGCCCAGCTTAGATCTCATATGAAGGCTGTAGCTCCAGGTTTTGCCCAGTCACAGTCACTTTAAATGTTAATAGACAGCAGTATTCTCTATCCAAAACAAGCTGCTCATGGCTTAAACAGGTGTCTGTGTTTTATCAGTGGATTAAAGAGTCAAAAATTAATATATTCACAATCAGAAAACATAGTGAAATATCAGATGTGAGTATCCATATGACGGACTTTGAATTCAAAGCTGTATATGTACAGAAACCAAAAATGGTTAGACAGTATATCATTGAAAAATAAAAAATGAAGCAGAAATCTGGCCGCTGTAATTGAGCCCTTTCTCTAATCCTCCCACACAAACAGTGGAAATCAGAAACTCATCCTGCTCCCTCTCTGAACTTTCTCTCAAACTTCATGTTCTCTTCGTCTTTGCTACCTGTTCATCCTGCAGATGTGCATGGACTCAGAGAAACACATGATCTACACGTTTGGTGGTCGGATCCTGACATGTAACGGCAGCGTGGAAGACAGTCGGACATCAGAGCCTCAGTTCAGCGGCTTGTATGCCTACCACTGCCAGGCAGGAACGTGGAGCCTCTTGCGGGAAGACTCTTGTAACGCTGGGCCAGAGGACGTCCAGTCACGCATTGGCCACTGCATGCTCTTCCACACTGTGAGTCCAGTTCGCCTGTCTCAGTACACATTTAGTTTGATTTCTATTGCTGTGAGGATAATTCTTCCTGCAAAATTAAATAAAATACTGTACACTTGAATGTTAATTGTTATTTCTTTACCTTCATTTTTGTCTCTTTGTTTTCTGAACCTCATGATCACAGAGAAACCGCTGTCTGTACGTGTTTGGAGGTCAGAGGTCAAAGACTTACCTCAATGATTTCTTCAGCTACGATGTGGACGGAGACCATGTAGAAATCATATCTGATGGCACGAAGAAGGACTCAGGCATGGGTAAGATTCATTCTCTGTTATACACCTCTGTTAGTTACTCTGTGCAAGAGAAAAAGATTTGGAAATATTTTTATTCCTCGGTGTTGGCAATAGCAGTGGTTGAAAGCATTATGTTTTTAGGTTGTCTGTCCAAATATTCCCCATTTTGGTGAATGCAATATCTCAAGAACACCTTGAAGAAATTTCTTAAAATTGGGAACACACATCCACTTGGGCTCAACGATGAACTGATTAGAATTTGGTGGTCAAAGGTCAAGGTAACTGTGAACGTTTGTCCGTCTCATTCCGTGATTGGGATGTCAAAAGTCAAGGTCACCATAACCTTGCACTGGTTTCATTCTTGTGAACATGTTATCTCAAGAATGCCATGAGAGAGCTTCCTGAAATTTGGCACAGACATTTTGAGTCAAGGATTAACTGATTAGAATTTGGTCGTCAAAGGTCAAGGTCAATGTGACCTGACAGAACATGATTTTGTCAATAACTCAAGAATTCATAAGCTAATTATCAGGGTTTTCCCTGCCTATCTAAGACAAAGGTGGGCTGCCTGGGTGATTTTGGCCACCGCCTTGGTTAAAGCGTGTGCATGGGGGGGTTCAGATGTAGCGTCTTTGCATGCACAAACCCATTACTTTCAATGTAGACGCGCGTCATGCGTGCTCACAACCCAAAGTGATGCCGTAGTGGCGCGCATTCAATGCAACGCGCTTGTTTTTTTCATCCGGCGCACAGCTCCACGGACCTGCTTCTCCTTCCCGTGTTGTGTCAGATCCTGGTTCCCCCCTCACGCGGTGTCTCTCCCACTGTTTCCTACAGAACTCTGCCCCGTTTGAAAGGTTAAGGAAGCCCGAATGTGGAAAGACATCTCCTCCAAGATGTAGAATGTGTATTATAGAAGAGAAACACACATTTCAGGACCGCTGACTTGTATCATCAGAACAGACATGTCCTGTGATTTTTCAGCCTCCTTTCATATTTAATAGAGGGGGGGACAAGACCTAACAGTAATATTCTCAGCTGTCAGGATGTGCCTGCTGTAAAGGGTAAATAAAATCCTAGAAGGCTGAAAATAACAGGACATGTCTGTTCTGAATATACAAATCAGCAGTGCAAAGCTCAAGCATGTGGGGGACATTGATGAGACTATGGCGGCCATTTTACACAAAATGTCTAATAAATAATGAAGTAATGACATTTTATATCCAAAAGGTAAACTTCACTGTGACATTATAATGTTCTGCTTAAAACACTTTTCTGGCCATTATTCAGAAGATGTGTGTGAAGCATCCATGTTTTTGATCACTTGTCAGTGATTCTGATTCCTAGCTGGTGAAATTAGGACGGATGATAGTGAACAGAGAAAAGGTGTGTTTTCAGCCTGGATTTGAAAGTATCAACACAACTTGTCTCTTGAATGTGCAGTATGAGATTATTCCAGAGAAGTGGAGCGCGATGGACAAAGGCTCAACCAGCTGAAGAGTTTGCATCACACAGAGCAGGGTTCAATGCTAAGGTTTTTTTTTTCACTTGCCCGGTCGGGCAAGTTAGTCAGAGATCTACTTGCCCGAAGTCAGTTTTTACTTGCCCTAAAAAAAATTGTTTAATTTCAGCGGCTATCAATTAACAAAGACTGCAGTTATTTTTATGTTATGTAATCTTTATTCACACTGTATTTATTAATTAAAACAACATCTGTCATGTATTGTAGCTTAATTCCTACACAAATATGACAGTGTCGGGGCTTAAAGTGAAAAATTCTCCATCTATAATTTTGCGCCCTACTTGAGCCATGCCCATCTCTATTTATTTTTCACCCCTCTCTCCAGTTCTCCTGTATTAACACCGGGTTTAATATATTTTGCTTCCATCTTCCTGCTCTGCTCTACTCTACTTCAACGCTACTTAGCTCTCTCTCTACTCTACCAGTAGACTACCACATCCAAAACGCACACAGCAGTGTTTCCCCTAGGATGGAGTTGTAGCAGTGGAGGTGAAGCACACGCATGAAAAATAATTTTCACATGCGTGAAACTTTTTGTATATAATTGCAAAGCACAGCCTGCTGGGATGTTTCTATGTATCTACTGGCACCAGAAGGGCTCTTTAGGACTAAGTACATACAGTACATGTGTACACAGTATGAGCAGGTGAAATGTCTGTCTAGCTTACATATGAGGTGTCTCAAGATTTAGGAACATACTTTTATTATATTCAATACAATTGTAAGAAGTCACTTGACATGCTGCTGTTTTGTGCTATGACCTATTTAAGTGTTGGAAGTTGTTATTTATGTGACAACGCCTGAACGCAACACAAGCTCAGCATGAGTGCTGCGCTGCTGTGCGAGCAGCTGTTTGTCTGTGCAGCAGTCTGTCGATGGTTATTTAGGCTACACACTGTCCATAACAATAACTTTGTCAGCTGACAAACTGCACCGGGCTCGGGGTCAGGTTTGGTCAGGAAAATGCGGCCCGAGCCGCTCTAGCGTGCTCACCTGTGTGTGTGGCGGAACTCCGCCGTGCGCGATACAGAGAGCAGAGGAGAATTGTTAATGTGTGACCGTGTGGAAACAGAAATGACACAATGACATAACACCATAAATAGTATATTGTTATGTTATTATATGAAGCGTCCGTCATGCAAAATAATATCAATGGGGGCTGTGGGCAGGACATTGTTACGTGTGCCTGTGACTTCAGGCAGAGAGACTGCTGCATCAGAGCCGAAGGAGCACGTTTTAAAATACATTTATTTTATCAATTAGTTATTAACTTTTACTATTTTTAGCAACTTGCCCCATCGGGCAAGTGAGTTGTTAGTTTACATGCCCGACCTTGAGTTTTACTTGCCCCGGGCAATCGGGCAATCCTTATTGTTGAGCCCTGCACAGAGGAATTATCTAATAGGCATCAAGGGAACATAAGGGGTGTGATTGAGTGTATGGGGAATAAGGCTGGAGATATTTAAGGGAGCCTGTCCTTTTAAAGCCTTCTAGCTAAGAAGGAGGATTTTGATTCGGTGCAGAAATAGTTAGGTATATAGGTAGTGACAAGAAGGATTACAGTTTGGACATCAGCAAGCTTTTAGGTTGATAACAACTGGCTGAACTGTGACTTTCAACCATCAGCAAACAATACCTTCACGTCCTGTCTCCTCTGCTGATTGAATTCTTCCTTTGGTTATATATTAAATATCAGTCTGATTCCAGGTATCCAGATCCTCCCAGTGTAATTATAATTCAAGTCCACATTCTTCTTTAGTATCAGTGTTCTTGAGCTTTAGCTTTCATTCATAGGAAGCAGGTTAATTTTTTTTGCATGATGGGTGCATGTGGGTGCTTGCGTGTGTTTTCACTATAAATAGCAGTAAATAATAAGAGCAGGGAAGTTGTAAAATACCAGGAGGAGGGGGATTTTAAATGTAAATTATTAGTAACAAAATATAATTTATTAGTGACCGATATATCGTTGGCTGATAAATAAGATGATTCTATTATTGCCATTTTTCCAATAACAGAATTTCATAGTGCTTTACTGAAGGCTTTTTTTTCCCTAAGCTCCTATACAGTGCTGCAGATATGATGTTTTTCTGTAGGCCAACACAGAAGTTGCAGAAAATAAGTTCTGTGGCAAACAAATGTTTATGATACTTAATAATCTTCACAAAGGAATACCACTTCAATGATTTTTGAAGTGTATATGGAATCACCAGAAGTAAAAGCTAACGTTAGACTATAAACAAACTACACTAAGGTTGCTTAATGTCACCACCAGAACAAGGCAGTAAAGCCATATTCGGTGTGATGACGTTCTGTAGTCTCATTGAGTCACTTGTTAGCAACTGCCTTTTTTAATGGACATAAAACCATCAAAATTCACAGTTTTTGTTTGTTTGTTTGTACTGTTTATTCTGAATATGCAAATAGTACAAGGCTTCCCGATTGCTACTAAACAAATTCTTTGCACAACATAATATAGAAATGAAAATTGAGGAAGCAAAATAATAATAAAACACAGAAAAACAGAAAGTAAATGACATATTCGAAAAGGAGTGAGAAGAGGGATAGCTTATTAGCTCTCACCCCTTTGTAAAAATAAAAAAATATTATACAACAGTTAGTTCCGGCCCTGGAATCTGATTGGTCGAGAGACAGTAAAACCGTGATGATATTGGAGTACAACATCACGGTTATTTCACTTTGTATGTATCACTCCGCCTCACAGCTGATTGCAATCAACAATCAAATCAAAACTGACGGTTACTGTCAGTTAGGTCAGCAGTTGCATTGTAGGCTAATTAATTCATCCACTGTCAAACAGCCAAAAATATGGATTTATTTCCTAAAATAAGTTTTGAATTGAACTATGAATGGTCATCAGAGGAAGATGAGGGAGAGGAGAAGCTGAATCCATCTGAGCACACATCCAGGTTTGTCAGTGTTTCATCAGCGAAGCTCAATGACTTGG